>NC_142014.1:80395898-80473398 GCF_049901735.1 Notechis scutatus | reverse complement strand
TGTCCGTTGACCTTGACATATTTTGATAAAGGTTTGCAGCTGCGCAGAGAAAAGAAAGCTAAGCGAGGAATAGAAAGTTAAGAGCAAGAATTTATACCCCCCCCCCCACTCCTCATTTACACAACACAGGAATGTATCACCTCCAGCTCTCTTCCCAGACATATCCCCTCCCCCTGTTACTTATGGCAGCCAAAAGATGCAAAGCAGTAGAAAAGATCTTGAAGGCTGACATTCGGCCCTCCTAGAAAAAAGACGTTAGTCCTGTAACAATCATATACATTCCTAGGGTTTCTCAGGATACTTTGTGCGAAAGTCTTTAATCAGCTTAGGGGCTCTAACATCCTTCTCATTAACCCACTCAGCTTGGGAAGATGGGAAGTGTTTCCAAGCAACGAGGTATTGGAGACGACCCCTCCATTTACGAGAGTCCAAAATCTCTTTAACTTCAAAATGTTGTTCACCCTCTTGAAGGCTGACAGCTACATCTTCATATTGAGGTTCCTACTCCTACAAATTAGACTGGGGGTAATGAGGCCCTATTCACAGACCGAAAGGAGGAGGCTGAAGTAATTCCAGTGTACGAGATATTTTTAATACGGGACAAAGGCACTTCGATCTACCAGGATCTTGTCCAGGGGCTGCTGCTTTCGACAGGCGTTTTTGTAACGTTGACACACCGCTGGCAGAAGCTTTACATCTTCCGGAGGTAGATGATCCTGTCTTAGCACTCGCCCCCTCCTCAGCCACACTTAATGTCCTCAAGGGTGAGGATAAGAAGGCGGACTTAGCTTGGCGAAAAGATGCACCAGGCAGCGGCATGGGCGATTAAATCCGCCACAGCAGCATCCTTTTTTACTAGGGCATCGTTAATCTGGTTGCGTCAAATGAAGGGGTAGGTACCGACCAGCAATGTTAGAACATATCAGGATTTTAATAAGGTGATTGCAGTGGCTGAGTACACGGCAGACGCAACACTGAACTCTGTTAAGTTTGCAGCCCGAGCATTGTCCTCTATTGTGGCTCAGATATTGGCAGGCTGAGAGCAAACAAAAATCGAAATTAGCGTCAGCACCGTATAAAGGTGGCAAACTTTTTGGTGCCCCGTTCGATCCCGTTCTGGTCGAGTCCAGGGACCAACGTAAGATCATGCCATCTGTGTCGAAGAAGGGAGAAACCAGATTCTCACTCTACTATCGTCGTTCCTTTCGTGCTCCATTCTACAGATCAACAGCCCAGCCTGACCAAGGGAGCTTTGGTCAGAGACAAGACACCACCCAGACTTCACAAAGCGGCCATTACAAGGCAAGATCTCAACCACAGGGCAAACGGCCATTTTGAGGGCCCACCAACAGGCCTTTTCATAAATACGAATGAAGAATCCGCGGCTCCCATGGGTGGCAGACTCTGTTTTTTCATAGACCAATGGGAGCAAACAACTTCTGATGTGTCTGGGTTAGTGTTCTGACCCAAACTCTTTTCCAATTAAAACAAACACGAACCAAAGGGAACAGAAACCTTTTAATGATTCTTACGAATCCCCGGTTAAAAGGCTGCTGCAAACTAATTAACTTTAATAAACACAAGCCTTGCTAAAACTGTGCGAGGCTGCCAAGAATAACAGATAAGAAATATTTTACCACACAAGAGTCTTCAAATGCCAACTTAAGATACTGGAATGTCCACGAGGCTGAGTTTCAAAACGTCTTTGCTTCCTGCAAGGAACCTCCGATTCACAGCTGACTTTTATCTTCTTGAGGGTGGGGCCATTACCTTGCAGCCTTACTCCTGAGTCACCTGTGCTGCTGCAGCTGCTCTCCTACGAGCAACCCTGTGCGCACCCACACTTGGCACAGGCTCCTCGGGACCCTCCTCATTGCTGCTGCCAGCCCCCACAATCTCTGAAGGCAGCAGACTACTCCCTCATGGTCCTGGCCCCTCATCTGAGTCCTCGCTCTCCTCAGCCATCCGCACCTGCTGCTGGCTAACCACAACAGTTAGACAGACAACAAGATTGGGACTTACCCTAGAATTTCGATCCCTTCCCCCCTCCCCAAGGTTTTTCATCCGCTGTCCCTTGTCGACAAACACCTCCAGACGAAAACTGATGGAGGAGGCAATTCAACACCTCCTGGCTCTTCAAGCCGTGGAAGCGGTTCCAGAGGAACAACAGGGCCACGTTTTCTATTCGATGCTGTTTGTGGTTCCAAAAGCTTCGGGGGGGGCTGGAGGGCTATTCTGAACCTCAAAAGACTAAACTCTTTCATTATTTATCGCAGGTTCAAGGTGCGCACGCTTCAATCCATTTTAAAGAGCTTGAGAAATGGGGGCTATTTAACATCAATAGATCTCGTACTTGCATATTCCCCTCCTTACCTGGCCATCGTCAGAATCGGAGGTTTTTGCTGCGTGGGCAGACCCTTTCAATATAGAGCCACTCCCGTTTGGCTTGGCATCGGCTCCCAGGACCTTTACCAAGATCCTGGCTTCCTTGACAGCTCACCTCAGCACTGTACCAATCCAGATATTGGCCTACCTGGAAGATACCCTTATTCAGTCGGTCTCTCAAGATCAGGCCTTACATGACTCGAAGACCACGTTGCAGGCCTTAGGGATCCACGGGTTCTTAGTGAACCGGGAAAAATGCCATTTTTTGCCCCACAACACGTCTACTGCAACCTAGGGGCAATCATAGCCAAAAGGACAAAGTGGTTTTTTCTCTCCTAGCAACGGCGGGAGGATTTACAAATGTTAGCTGATCATTTCCATTCCACCGGGATGGCCTCCCCAGCCCAAATGTCTCAATTGATGGGCAAGTTGATATCACGCATCGATATTGTACCACAGGCACATATGCACTCACGGGAGTTAACAGTGGTTCTTGCTTCCGTATCAGAAGACAAAGAAGAGGACCTCGCCCATATGAGTGAGATTACCACCCAAAGTGTTATCCTCTTTGGTGGACCTCTCCGGCCCTGGACAAAGGGTGCCCTGAACAAGAACTCATTTTGCCAAACTTTTGTCCAAATCCATCTCACCCGAGAGAGAGACTCTGGCACAGGTCAGACGTAAGGCGAGCCCTTCACAGATACCTCAAGAGAACAGCTACTTTTCGAAAGACGGTGGCTGGGTTTATATCCTTCCTTCAGAATTCCTTGGGTCAGAAAGTATATTCTTCTTCCATAGGCAGGTGGATTAGAACCACCATGGCCACAGCTTATGCAGAACAAGGTTTACACAGGGTCCAACACAGCTCACGGCTCACTCCACCCGTAGTGCCGCCACAACAGAGACTTGGACCACACAGGCTTCGGTGGAAGAAATATGTCGAGAAATTCGCCTTTCATCAGACACCATCGTCTTGACTCTTTTTGCTTCTGCTGATGTGGCTTTGGGATGCAGGAGGTATTACAGAAGGTTCTGCTGGAAACTCACAGTAGTGGCCAGAAACCTGCCCGTAGGACATTTGCTTTGGTATGTCCCGTGCCTGGATCCTGTCGACACCACTCTGGAGAAGGGGCGTTGGTCTCACCTGAGACGCACCTTCTCAGGTGGTGGAGACAGGATCCAGTTCCCACTCCTTTTTCTCTGGCCTCTATGGCCTTGGGTGTGTGGGACAGTATAAACTACGGCCTATGCCTAATGATGGAAAGGCTAAAGCAACTGCAACAGACCTTGACTTCATTAACAACCGGGGACGAATCTCTACACACTGTTAAAAAAAAGCAAATTAAATTTAGGATGAGGAGAATAGAATTGCTTGGTTAACTGGAAACCTCGTCATGCCAAGTAGCTTCTGCTCTCGAGATGCATTTCTAAATAGAGAAATTCCTGTTTGGTATCTATCTATCTATCTATCTATCTATCTATCTATCTATCTATCTATCATCTATCTATCTATCTTTCTAAGTTTTGGTCTATGTATGGCCTTCAGCTTTGTTCGGTATTTTCCACCGTAGTGGTGCTTTTAAAGTTGTAGCAACGTTTCAGCAGAATCTCATCTGCCATCATCAGGCTTCTATTGTGTCCGTCTGTGAGTCAGACTTTACAGTGGTTTCAGATTTAAATTTGGGCAGCCTATTGCTGTGCCAGAATGGTTTTTCTCCTGATTGGTTGGGAGTCTTGGTCTGTGTTTATTGGTCTCGGGTTTGCTGTGTTCTGCTTATCTATCTTCTGTCTGTTTTTGGCTCTTTTGTATCTTGATTGGCTGGCAGCATTGTGTTACTTATATATATATATAAAGGAATTAATAATTCTTGTAATTAGTCTGTTTCTGTACCCTTTAAGGTCTTTTCTTGGGAACTGTTCTGTTTACTCTTAATCTCAGCCTGGACTTCATTCTACTACTAGGGCATATGGTAAAAGGAGCTATTTTAAGCTCATTTCAGTAGAAATGGTGAGTAGAATGTCCGCTTATCTTTGGCTGGAGAAAAAAAAACTCTCCCCCAAACAGTCTTTAAGTGGAGGAAATTCAGTCCAAAAACAAAGTACATATAAACTGTAAATAAAAATCCACACAAACCACAAGCTGCAGCAATTAACTGGACAGGGCAGGATAAGGAATTGCAGACTTCAAAGGCCAACAAAACACATACACAGTTGGGAAGACGCCAGATAAGCCTCAACAATAAAAGATAACTCACGATTTGCTTCTAACAAGTTGCTGTGCATAACCTCCCTTTTTAAACACTGTGTTCCCAGCTGCAGCTAATGAAGGGAATCAGGGCCCTTTCCTCCCCCATAAGCCACGCAACTCACTTTGCTCCCTTCTCCGTTCCTCCCTGCGTGCCCTAGGATGAAGAGGGGGTGGGCCTGGGTCTTCCTCTGAATTCCCTCTGCCTTGCTCTAACCTCTCCCTTGCTCTGCCCAGCCGGACTTTGGCCTTCACCAATTTCTTCCACAGCCACCGGAGCCACACTCCCGCTCCCTATCAGCTGCTCAGCCTCCCCCTCAGAATCAGATTCTGACAGGGACATGACAGGTGGACCTGATCTTTCACACCTGACACTGCCAGCCAGTTGGGAGCGAGAGCAATTTTTGACTTCCTACCAACTTCCCCAATGACTTTCCGGCCAGCAAAGTCATTGGGGAAGCTGGTAGGAAGTCAAAAGTTGCTTTTGCTCTCAACTGGCTTTTGACTTCCTACCAGCTTCCCCGATGACTTTGCTGGCCGGAAGCTAACAAGGAGCATCAGCCATCACTCCTCCATGCTTGACTCATGGAACTGCCTGCCACTTGGATGGTGAGGGGGAGGCAGCCTAGAGGGAGCTGTGGATTGCAAGGAAAACTGTACTCCCGCTCCCCATCCCAGGGTGCCTCCGAGAGCCCCTCCCCCCAGACACAATAAGACACATGTGAATGCTCCGCCTGTCTTATCCCCACTACAGTAGTCCTGGACTTACAACCATTCCTTTAGTGACTGTTCGACGTTAATGACGGCACTCAAAAAAGAGACTTAGGACCATTTTTCAGACTTACGACCATGGCAGCATCCCCCACGGTGGACATGATCAAAATTCGGATGCTCGTATTTATGACGGTTGCAACGTCCCGGGGTCCCATGATCCCCTTTTGCGACCTTCTGCCCATGGGGAAGCCAGATTTACTTCCCAAGCACGTGACTAACTTTAACGACCTGCAGCAATTCACTTTTAACGTCCAGAAAGGGGGTGAAACGGAGCCAAACTGACTTAGCCAGTGTCTCGCTCAGCGACAGAAAGTTTGGGCCGAATTGTGGCCATATGTCGAGGACCCCCCCGGATACGTTCCCTTGACTGTTACGCCTCATTGGCCCTCCTGCCCCTGTTTTTGTTGGCGCTGTTGCATTCTGTAACTCTTTTAATTGTGATCTCCAGATTCATCGCAAACCACCCAGAAGCTGCCCGAGTGGGTGGGCCAGAAAAGCATCTATTCATTAATAAGGCCTGCGATTTCAAAGGGCCTTTTTTTTTTTAAAAAAAAAAAGAGGAATGACAGATATATTGTCAGAAATAATAATGGCCCTTGAAGTTAAAAAAAAAAAAAAAAAAGCAACAACTCTGAACTTCTGCCAAAGACATTTCCATGTGTTTTTTTTAGAAGATACTAGCTTGTCTCATCCTTGTGGAGAGCCATTTTAGAGAAAGAAAGGAAGGAAGGAAGGAAGGAAGGAAGAAGGAAGGAAGGAAGAAAGGAAGAAAGAAAGAGAAGAAAAGAAAGAAAGAAAGAAAGAAAGAAAGAAAGAAAGAAAGAAAGAAAGAAAGAAAGAGAAGGAAGGAAGGAAGGAAGGAAGGAAAAAGAAAGAAAGAAAGAAAGAAAGAAAGAAAGAAAGAAAGAAGGAAGGAAAGAAAGAAAGAAGGAAGGAAAGAAGAAAGAAAGAAGGAAGAAAGAAAGAAGAGAAAGAAGGAAGGAAGGAAGAAGGAAGGAAGGAAGGAAAGAAAGAAAGAAAGAGAAGGAAGGAAGAAAGAAAGAAAGAAAGAAAGAAAGAAAGAAAGAAAGAAAGAAAGAAAGAAAGAAAGAAAGAAAGAAAGAAAGAAAAGAAACATCTGTATTTCCCCCCCTTCCCGATAATAAAGTTAGTGCTTTTCGTCACTTTTACTGAGCCCTCAGTAACCAACAGCGGTTCGTCCCCCCCCTCCCCAAGTTTCTCACAGACTGTATTCCAAATTAAATACATTTTTCCAGGCAAGCGGATCTTGGGAGAATTGGACGGATGGGCCTCTTGTTCCTTCGCGTGTCGATGGTTTTCTCATTTTCTGCCTCCGATTTAGCCGAGGAGAGCCAGCTGGCTTCGCCGTCTGAGGTTCGGTTGTTTGTAGGAACCTCAGCCGTGCCGAAAAGAATTAAAGAGTCCTGTCAAGGCAAGCCCCACGAAACAAGTCTAGCCGGTCTTACAGAACAAACTTTTGAACTTCCTTTCAAGTCTGGAATTGGAACAGGGTAGTAGAGCTCGTTGTAATCGGAGAGGAAAAACTGAATGGCAGGGATTTTATATAATGCAGTATGTAGTCGCCTAACGGTGGAAAAATAGCTAGAAGACTAAATATATATACATATTTTAAAATGTTTAAGAGGCCCATCTCTCTCTCTCCTCTCTCTCTCTCTCTTTTTCTCTTTCTCTTTCTCTCCCTCCCTCCCCCCCCCTCTCTCATCTTCCACTTGTCCATTTTTTCTGTACAGGTATTCCTCAACTTACGACCATAATGGAGCCCGCAATAATAGAATAGATTTAGAATAGAATAGGGAATATAATAAAATAGAATAGATTTAGAATAGATTAGATTTAGAATAGAATAGAATTAGAATAAAATAGAACAGAATATAGAATATAAAATAGAATAGAACAGAGTATAGAATAGAATATAGAATAGAACAGAACAGAATATAGAATATAAAATAGAATAGAATAGAATAGAATATAGAATAGAACAGAATAGAATATAGAACAGAATATAGAATAGGAATAGAATAGAACAGAACAGAACAGAATATAGACTATAAAATAGAATAGAACAGAATAGAATAGAATATAAAACAACAGAATAGAATATAGAACAGAATATAGAATAGGAATAGAATAGAATAGAATAGGAAAAAGACAAGAATAGAATAGAAAATAGGTTTAGAATAGAATAGGTATAAAACAATAGAATATGAATAAAACAACAGTAGAGTAGAATAGAATAAAATAGAATAGAATGTGGAATGGAGAATAGAATGGAATGGAATAGAATGAGAATAGAAATAAAACTAGAATAGAATAGAATATTGAGAATAGAATAGAAAATGAATGGAGTGGAGTAGAGTAGAATAGAATAGAATAGAATAGAATAGAATAGAATAGAATAGAATTTTTTATTGGCCAAGTGTGATTGGACACACAAGGAATTTGTCTTTGGTGCATAAGCTCTCAGTGTACATAAAGAAAAAATAAATAAAATACATTCATCAAGAATCCTAAGGTACAACACTTAGTGATAGTCATAGGTAAGCAATCATGCTGCTAAGTGAGAAATTTGTTAACTGAATTTGGCCCCCTGTTACGAGTTTTGTCACCACGTTCATTAAGTGAATCACTGCACTTATTAAGTGAGTCACATGGTTGTTAAGGCTTCTCCGTGGACTTTGACAAAAGATCGCCAAATGGGGTCGCGTGACCCCCGGGGACCCTGCAAATGTGAGTCAGCCACCAAGCATCTGAATGTAAATCACGTCACTGTGGGGATGCTGCAATGGTCGTAAAGTGTGAAAAATGGTCCTAAGTCACTTTTTCCAGTGCCGTTGTAACTTCGAACAGCCATTAGGTGAACTGTTATAAGTCAAGGACTACGTGTATTTTTTTTCTCTCTGTGCTTTCCTTGCTTCTTTCCTGACAAACAGGAGAGGACGGGAGAGATTCTGAATAGCAGAGTTGGAAGGGGACCTTGGAGGTCTTCTAGTCCAACCCCCTTACTGGAGCAGAAGACTTTCAAAGGACAAAATGGCTGTCCTTTTTTTCCCCTTAAAAACCTCTGAAAAGAAGAAAAAAAGAATAATTTCTTCTTTTTCCCAGGGTATGGCAATAAATTATGATCGCTGCCCTTAAGAATAATTTCTTCAACCACAGGATCAAAGCGGGGTAGCCAACATCATACAGTTGCATTACTTTCTAAAAAAAACCTCAGCCCAGCCTACCTCACAGGGTGGTTGTTATGTGGAAAATGGAGGAGGAGAAGTTGCGTTAGATACGTTCCCCGCTTTGAGTTATTTGTAAAAAAACAATAAAGGTGGGATGCAAATAAATAAATAAGAAGTCTTTGTATAATACGAACTTTATCCAGGAAGGGAGGACAGAAAATTATATCCTTCTGGACAATGGAAACTTGCTCTCCCGGAGGGAAGCTTCACTTGCAAGAAGCAATAAGATGAAAAGATAATTATAAGTTTTGTTGCTGTGTAAGAACTAACAGCAAGAGAGGGTTACAGTCCCGCCCCCACAATCACTCACGAAAAAAATATATCTTTTTTTTCCTTTTATAATATTAATAAACATAATTGTGAGTTCAGGAGCCCCAGCAAGGTATCTTATTGCATGAAGTACATTTTTCAAATAATTCCAGGTGTCAGGGTTATATTAACATATGCCTCTTGCCTTTCGTTTCCTTCCTTCCTTTTTTCTGTAAACCCTTTCCATCACTTAGACAAGTAAAAAGGAGGTTTTGAAACCTATCATTTACATGTCAAGTCAGAATGACATTCGTGGCCAAGATGACAGGAATCTCGCTGCTTTATAACGATCTTTTTTTTTTTTTTAAAGAGTTTTGAGGTTGTTTTTTCATTTTACAACAAAATGGTACACTTCGCAAATCGGATCCTGTCTGTAGATTCCAAAGTGTCTTGTATAACGGCTGTTTTTTTTTTTCTTCTTCTTCTTGCAGAAAAGGAAGCGGAGGGAGAAAGACGACGACGCAGTCAGTATTTGTAGCTTCGATCTGAAGGTAATTTAAAACGTTTTAGCCTGAATGTCCTGCCCGTTAAAAAAGGCAGCCTCCGTTGAACCCAACTGGGAAGAAATTCACAGGCTTGTTTTTTTCATCTTGCTCACCAGACAAGACAAAAGCCAGACTTCTTTTCATCTATCTTCACAATCTTGAGTTGAGATCTAATGGCAAACTGAACTAGAATAAGTAGAACAGAGCTGGAAGGGACCTTGGAGGTCTTCTAGTCCAGCCCCCTCTGCCCAAGCAGGAGACTGTATTTCATCCCGGATAAATGGCTGCCCAATCTCTTCTTAAAAACCTCCAGGGATGGAACACCCACAATTTCTGGTGGCAAGCTGTTCCACTGGCTAATTGTCCTCACTGTCAGGACGTTGCTTCTTAATTCCAGGTTGCTTCTTTCCTTAGTTACTTTTCAACCATTGTTTCTTGTCCTGCCTTCTTCTTTTTTTGGGAGGGTGAGGGGAATAGGTTGAAACCCACCCACCAACCCCCTTTTTTTTTTCTTTGAGGCAGCCCCTCAAATACTGGAATATTGCTATCATGTCACCCCAAGGCTCAGGAATTCTGGGAGTTGAAGTCCACAAGTCATATAAGGGCCCACAGTTGCCCACCCGTGGTCTAGAGGTAAACTCAAAGCTTTCTAGAGTTTAGACCTTGTCTTACGACCATGACTGAGCCCAGCATTTCCACGGCTAAGCAGGACATTTTTGAGGGAGCTTTGCTCCCTTTTACGACCACTTTCTCGCCACAGCGGTTAAGAATAGTTGAAGGGCGAAGAGCACCTGTGCCCCGCCATGCAGGCTTCACAATGAAATCCTCCCAGATATGGCATAAATAGAGAACCCAGGTTAGGCTGCCATCCACCTTTTTGTCTGAAGTGTTTTTGTAAGATTAATGTGAGGATATTTGTATGTTTGTATATATGTGTGCAGTTTTCTTGGCAAGGTTTTTCAGAAGTGATTTGCCATTGCCCCTGTTCCTGGGCTGAGAGAAAGCGACCGGCTCAGGTGTTTTTGTGCCCAAGGCAGAATTAAGTTTCTAACTCACGTTTCTAGCCTTGATGCCTTCACCACACCAAACTAGCTCTCTTTAGGGCAATGATGGCTAACCTTTTCAGCTCGGTGTGTCGAAAATCGGGAAAAAGTGTAGCCTTCCTCGGGTCATGTGTCACTTCAAGAAATATCAATAATTTGGTTTATGACGGACTGGGCTGGGGTGATCACACAGGGCTGTGAAACTCGTCTCCCTGGTCTCAGGACTGCAGGTGCAGGATGTGGGGATCGGAAGGCCACCGTACAGGGCTGTGAACCTCATGGATCTCCTTTCCTCCTATAGCGTTCCTGAGGTAATGAAACGGACAAACCTCAGTTTATGGTGGTTAAAACTGGTTCTCTGCTGCAAAGATCTCGCGGCAGCATTGGTGACACCACGCCTCCACGCCACAAGCAGGGAGCAGGGATTGGAGCAGAGCACAGGCAGCCTCTAAATGTGCAGGTTTTCCCCACACCAACAGGCGTGTCAGTCAAAGTGCCTCGGCGTGTCACGAGTGACACGCGTGTCATAGGTTAGCCATCACTGCTTTAGGGCAGTTCTTTACTTAGGACCATCCCTTTAACAGCCATTTGAAGTTACAGCAGTGCTGGAAAATGTGACTTACAACCAGGTCCTCGCCCTTATAACGGTCACAACATCCCCCCACGGTCATGGGATCGTGATTCCAGGGCCCCTGGCAACCAACATGCGTGTAACAACAGTTGTAGCATCCTTACGTTCTCACCATTTGCAACCTTCCTAGCTGGGGTCTGACAAGCAAAGCAAACGGTGGCAAAACAGAAAAAGGTCACAAAATCAGGCACAATCATTTGGCGCCTCACTTAATGACCATATCACTTAGCGACGGAGGTTCCAGTTCTAATTTTGGTCCCAAGTCAAAAGACCCACCTATATAACCCTTTAATAGGGGATTCCGAATTTGTATTTATACTGCATAGGGAAAGAATGGCGCGCGCACACACACACACACACACACACACACACACACTCATCACAGTTTTCCTCAGCAGCCCTTGTGTGAAAAAAACAAAAACCAAAAGATGTTGAGATTCTGGAACAGGGGTCCCCAAACCTGGCAACTTTAAGACTTGTGGGCTGGAGAATTCTGGGAGTTGAAGACCCCAAATCTTAAAGTTGCCAAGTTTGGAGACCTCTGGAAAGAGGACAGAGAAGAGCAACAAAGAGGATTAGGGGAGGCTAAAACATACGAAGAACAGTTGCAGGAGTTGGGTACGTCTACTTGAATGAAAAGAAAGACTAGGGTGACACGATGGCAGTCTTCCAATAGTTGAGGGGCTGCCCCAAAGAAGAGGGAGTCAAGCTATTCTTCAAAGTAGGGCAAGAAACAGGATCAAAACTCATCAAGGAGGGAAGCGACCTGGAATTAAGGAGACATTTGCTAACAGTGACATCAATCAACCAGTGGAACAGCTTGCCACTAGAAGTTGTGGGTGTTCCATTACCGGAAGTTTTTAAGAAGAGATTGGACAACCATTTGTCTGGAATAGTATAGGGTCCCCTGCCTGAGCAGTGGGTTGGACTAGAAGACCTCCAAGGCCCCTTCCAACTCTATTCTTCAGTGATCTGTGCACAGCCCTCATCTTTTCCCTTCACGTAAGGCTGCATATCCTTGGCAATATTCGAAAAAGTAAATATTGTGAGATTTGAATCCACTGAGCCCTTGGTACTTAAGAGGGATTTAGGTCAGGGACAGCCTTCTATCTGGTTTTGGAAAATATGGGGTACTTGTGTGTGTGTGTGTGTGTGTGTGTGTTTTAATATATTGCTTCTACTCCTTTCAAGATTTTGTAAGAAAATAAACCTTGAAAAGGAGACACAGTTCTTCTGGAAAGTTATATGACGAAAACCTAAAAGTTTTTGTTGTTGCTATTTTAGAGCACAGTCTATTTCTTAGAAAGTCAGTTCTCCATTATTATTGAATCATCTGGCCACTGATGATTTCATCTAAGCGTTCAAAAATTTTGTTTCCTAAGAAGAGGTTTCTGCTTTCCTGGTCTTAGATTTTTGGTTAGCTGACTTCAGATCACAGGAAGTAAATCTCAGGAATGAATGAATGAATGAATTCTTTGTTGGCCAAGTGTGATATAATTCCTTGGACACACAAGGAATTTCTCTTTGGTGCAAATGCTCTCAGTGGACATAAAAGAAAAGATACATTTGTCAAGAGTCATGAGGTACAACACTTAATAATAGCCATAGGGTACAATAAGCAATTAAATCCTACTAGGAAACAAGTCAATATAAATAGTAAGGATACAAGCAACAGAGTTACAGTCCTACAGTCACAAGTGGGAGGGGATGGGTGATAAGGAGGGATGAGTAGATTAATAGTCATCGTAGTGCAGACTTTGTAAATAGTTGGACAGTGTTATGGGGGTTATTTGTTTAGCAGAGTGATGGCTTCCGGGGAAAAACTCCCCTTGTGCCTAGTTGTTCTGGTGTGCAGGGCTCTATAGCATCGTTTTGAGGGAAGGAGTTGAAACAGTTTATGTCCAGGATGTGAGGGGTCTGTAAATATTTTCACAGCCCTCTTTTGGACTCGTGCAGTATGCAGATCCTCAACGGAAGGCAGGTTGGTAGCCATTGTTTTTTCTGCAGTCCTAATTACCCTCTGGAATCTGTGTCTGTCCTGTTGGTTGCAGAACCGAACCAGACAGTGATAGAGGTGCAGATGACAGACTCAGTCGTTCCTCTGTAGAACTGGGTCAGCAGCTCCTTGGGCAGTTTGAGCTTCCTGAGTTGGTGCAGGAAGAACATTCTTCGTTGTGCTTTTTTGGATGACGTTTTTGATGTTAGGGTTTGAGGTTTGAAAACAAGCATAATTGCGTTTCTTTCCTGGAATTGCATGTATTTCACTATCATCTTTACTCTCTTTTGAAGACTAAATGAAGGGTCCTTGGTGCTCTCAGAGCTGTGGGTGGTTTTCTGCCACACATTTCAATACCCAAATTAGGCAACATCATCGGTTCTGATCTCCCAGTCGACTAGCACTCCTGATGCTATGTAATTTGTTTGGGTGATAAAATGCCTGCGAGAAAATCATTTAAGCTCAGAGAGCACTAAGGGCCCCATACAATCCTCCTCCTCCACCCCCACCCACCCCCTTAGCACTGATGATGTTAACTAGTTGGGTCATGAAGTGCCTGCAGGAAAACAAGTGAGCTCAGACGGTGCCAAGGACTCCCCAGCAGTTGTCCTCCTCCTTCTGCCCCCTCCCTGCAAACCCCCTCTCTCCTAGCACTGAGGGTGTAAAACATCTGCCAGGAAACCAAGGTCATGGAGCACCAAAAACCCCACAGTTCTCCTCCTTCCTCCTCCTCCTCCTCCTCCTCCTCCTCCTCCTCCTCCTCCTCCTCCTCTCCACAAACCCCACTCCCTTTTAGCACTGATGATGTTACCCAGTTGGGTCATGAAAGGTCTGCAAGGAAACCACCAAGCTCAAAGAGCACCAAGGAACCCGCTGTCTTTTCCTCCTCCTCCTCCTCCTCCTCCTCCTCCTCCTCCTCCTCCTCCTCCTCCTCCTCCTCCTCCTCCTCCTCCTCCTCCTCCTCCTCCTCCTCCTTGCAAACCTCACTCCCTTCTAGCTCTGATGATGTTCTCTAGTTGGGTCATGAAACCAAGCCAGAAAACCAAGCTTACAGAGCACCACAGTCCTTCTCCTCCTCTTCCTCCTCCTCTCTTCTAGCTTTGATGATGTTCCTTAGTTGGGTCATGAAACATTTGCAAGCAAGCAGCCAAACTCAGAGAGCACCAAGGATCTCACAGTCTTTTTCTTCTTCCTCCTCCTTCCTCCTCCTCCTCCTCCTCCTTGCAAACCTCACTTCCTTCTAGCTCTGATGATGTTCTCTAGTTGGGTCATGAAACCAAGCCAGAAAACCAAGCTTACAGAGCACCACAGTCCTTCTCCTCCTCTTCCTCCTCCTCTCTTCTAGCTTTGATGATGTTCCTTAGTTGGGTCATGAAACATTTGCAAGCAAGCAGCCAAACTCAGAGAGCACCAAGGATCTCACAGTCTTTTTCTTCTTCCTCCTCCTTCCTCCTCCTCCTCCTCCTCCTTGCAAACCTCACTTCCTTCTAGCTCTGATGATGTTCTCTAGTTGGGTCATGAAACCAAGCCAGAAAACCAAGCTTACAGAGCACCACAGTCCTCCTCCTCCTCCTCCTCCTCCTCCTCCTCCCCTCCTCCTCCTCCTCCTCCTCCTCCTGCAAAACCCACTCCCTCCCAGCACTGATGATGTTCCCTAGTTGGGTCATGAGACGTCTGTAAGAAAACCACTGAGCATCAAGGATCCCTTATTTACCCCTGAGCTACAAACATCCTCCTCTATCAGAAGAAAATATGGTTGTTTGTTTCACCTGGGGGAGATACCCCTCTTAGCCAACGATGCTGCTTACCAGGGCCAGCCAAAGCAACCTTTTCCTCTCTCCAGCCAGGCCCGTCTTCAAGCTTGCTGCTGCTGTGGCACTCCCTAAAATGTCCGTTTTCTGCGCCAAGCCTTTCTCCCACCTCCGCCTCTCCTAAATCAACACCTTCTCCCTCACCTTACCTGCCCTTTCCTGGGCCTGCCCCAACTTCGCTACCTGGCCCTTTTCAAATCTCTTGGTTATTATTATTTTTCCTTTTTTGGTCTTGTCACAGCTGCCTTGAAGCCAGTTGTACCTTTTAAAACTTTTATTTATTGGTAGAGGCAGTCCTCGACTTACAACCACCATTGAGACCCAAGCTTCCGCCGCTAAGCGAGACACTTGTCCAATGAGCTTTGGCCCGTTTTACGAGCTTTCTTGGCCACGGCTGCTAAGTGAATCATTACCGTTGCGACACGCTAGTAACACGGTGTTGTTTTTTTAATAAAAGTTTTTTATTTTTTTTATCAGTACCAACAATTCATCTTCCATTGAACGGTGTGTCGTCTGGGTAGAGATACCTCGTGCGACAATAATCAAAATTACTACTGTATTCATTACACTGATATTAGTTCCCTATTGTTATCTTGCGATTAATACACATAATATCTCTTACACTATAACAGGAGTCTTCAAACTTGTCAGCTTTAAGACTTGTGGACTTCAACTCCCAGAATTCCTCCTCCAGTCATGTTAGCTCAGGAATTCTAGGAGTTGGAAGCCCACAAAGTCTTAAACTTGACAAGATGATAGATGGATGGATGGATGGATGAATAGATGGATGGATAGATGGATGGATAGATATGGATGGATGGGAAGATGATAGACAGACAGACAGGTACAGATCAGGGGTCTTCAAACTTGACAGCTTTATGACTTGTGGACTTCAACTCCCAGAATTCCTCCTCTAGTCACCTTAGCTCAGGAATTCTGAGGGTTGAAATCCACAAGTCTCAAACTGGCCAAGTTTGAAGACTCTTGTGATAGAAGATGGATGGATGGATGGATGGATGGATGGATGGATGGATAGACGATAGACAGACAGATACAGATCAGGGGTCTTCAAACTTGTCAGCTTTAAGACTTGTGGACTTCAATTCCCAGAATTCCTCCTCCAGTCATGTTAGCTCAGGAATTCTGGGAGTTGGAAGCCACTAAAGTCTTAAACTTGACAAGATGATGGATGGATAGATATGGATGGATGGGGAGATGATAGACAGACAGACAGGTACAGATCAGGGTCTTCAAACTTGACAGCTTTATGACTTGTGGACTTCAACTCCCAGAATTCCTCCTCCACTCATGTTAGCTCAGGAATTCTGGGAGTTGAAGTCCACAAGTCTTAAACTGGCCAAGTTTGAAGACACTTGGACTATAACAATAACATGTTTAGATCTTCACTTATTATTAGTATATATATATATATATAATATATCTATCATTATAACAATCCTCTTATTATGTTTAATTCTATTAAGATATTTTTCTTATTTCATTACTCTTACTAGATATATCTAGCTTTCATGGTTTTTCTCTAACCATCGAGTAACCGGTTGTTAAGCAAATCCAGCTTCCCCTTTGACTTCGCTTGACTTAGGGGGGACAGGGCAACCGTCATAAATACGAAGCAGTTGCCAAGCACCCAAATTTTGATTGCATGGCCATGGGCGATGCTACAACGGTCGTAAGCGCGAAAAATCTTTTTCCCCCCCCTTACTGTTGTAACTTCCAGTGGTCACTAAATGAATGGTTGTAAGTCGAGGACTATCTGTAGCTTATTTTTATTTTATTTTTTTACAAATAACTCAACTTATCCAACTCAGCTTCCTCCTCCTCGTTTCCCCACAACAACAACCCTGTGAGGTGGAAGTCAGGCCAAAAGAGAGAAGGACCAGCCCAAAGTCAAGGTTTCAGCACAGCTGCTATCTTGCCGAAAGAAAAAAGCAGCATTGAATTTGTCTTCCTAACTTTAGAAAGCTTAAGTCTACAAAAAAATGGGTTTGTGCAAAAGATTACCAAACAAAATCTGCTGTTTTAAACAGAAAAAAATGTACTCAGGTAAACTTATTCACCGGGGTTCTCGGGGCAGTCTGTACCAGCTGTAAAAAGAGATTAAACTATGTGTACTTTGAACAAGCAGGAACTCCATGTAAACAGAGTTCCTGATAAATGCAACACTTGTGTTTAAGTAAGGCAGATTAAAACAGTTGAAAAACCACTGAACAGCTTTAATAGCTGAACAATCCACCTCTTTAGCACTCAAAAAGTCACACTGGGGGAAGGTTAGGCCTTCACTGTTAGCATTTCAAGTTCTGCCAGTCCTCAGGTAATTGGCATTTCCCTCTAACATTCGGGTGGCTGGATTATTTTCCATTTCAGATGCTTTTAATCCCGCCTTTATTATTTTTATAAACAACTCAAAGCAGCGAAGATACCTAATCACGCCTTTCTTCTATTTACCCCATAACAACAGCCCTGTGAGGTAGGTAGGGCTGAGAGGGAGGGGCTGGCCCAACGTGGCTCAGCTACTTTCCAAGCCTAACGCAGGACTAGAATTCACCATCTCCTAGTGATTGGCCTAGTCACCCAGCTGGCTTTCCTAAGGTGGAACTAGAACTCCCAGTCTCCTAGTGATTGATCCAAAAAGTCACCCAACTGGCTTTTCATCCTATGATGAAACTAGAACTCAACGTCTCCTGGGGATTGGCCCAAAGTCACCCAGTCGGCTTTCCTAAGTCAGAACTAGAACTCACATTCTTCTCGTGGGTAGTCCAAAGTCACCCAGCTGACTTTCATGTCTAAGGCAGGACTAGAACTCACCGTCTCCTGGGGATTGGCCCAAAGTCACCCAGCTGGCTTTCGTCCTATGGCAGAACTGTAACTCTCGCCATCTCCTGATTTCAAAAGCCCGATGCCAGACCGAACTGGCTCTCTCATCAACTCTCAGAAAATAAAGAAAAATAACAATGACGTCTTTTATGAGAGTTCTCTGTTCCCCTCCCTTTATCCAGCAAATGTGATCCACAGTGAAACAAATTGGTTGCATGTGGCATGTTTTCTCCCGGTGAATTTAACCCTGGCTTACTCAATGAAGCAGAATTAAGCAGAAGGTGGAGCGGTATCCCTCTGGAGCTGTGGCTGGCCCTAACCCCGTTAGCCTTTTGGAGGTCTTTGAAGTCCTGCCTTCTCCACAGGTGTTTTTGTTAGAAATTTAGGGGACTAATTAGTAGCCTGCCTTCCTTCCTTCCTTCCTTCCTTCCTTCCTTCCTTCCTTCCTTCCTTCCTTCCTTCCTTCCTTCCTTCCTTCCTTCCTTCCCTTTCCTTCCTTCCTTCCTTCCTTCCTTCCTTCCTTCCTTCCCTTCCCTTCCCTTCCCTTCCCTTCCCCTTCCTTCCCTTCCCTTCCCTTCCTTCCTTCCTTCCTTCCTTCCTTCCTTCCTTCCTTCCTTTCTTTCTTTCTTTCTTTCTTTCTTTCTTTTCTTTCTTTCTTTCTTTCTTTCTTTCTTTCTTTCTTTCTTTCTTTCTTTCTTTCTTTCTCTTTCTTAAACAGCTCAACTGGAGATTAATGCGTTGTGTAACCTCATTAAGTGTGTAAACTCACACTCTAGTTGATAGCGTAGACCTGGCTTCAGTCTGCAGGGTGTGCATAGTTTCAGGTTTCAGTGGAATTGCGATGGAGGGAATATCTTCTGATGGATGGGATCGGGAGGCAGATTCAAAATAGACCCCACTGTTTCCTCCAAAAAAATATTCCCTTTTTGTGTCCTGAAGACCGCTTAAAGATCATTTAAAGTCATAACTGGGCCAGAAAGTAACAGCTTGCAAGGGCTGCCCCCCCTCACCTGTTGCCCAGGTAAACCACTGCTGCATGAGCTTCATAGGGTCCCAGCTTCTTTCCAGGTGCACTTCAAGGTGGTAGTTATTACCTTTATAGCCCATGTGGCAGAAAGTCCCTGCAGAGAAGCTAAAATGGTTGCATGCTCCAGTTCCCAGCCCTGCCACCCTCTGCCTTGGGGGAACCTTTTTCACCAGGATCTGGCAAATCCAGAAAACCTTCTAGGGCTGGCTGTTCCTCCCAGGCACTGGGATCAGGTGAGGCTAGAGCCAAGGTTGAGGGTCAGGGACTTGGTTTTCGTACGGTTGTGAGCCGCCCAGAGTTCTGTTTTACGAGATGGGTGGCCCTGTAAGACAAAGCAAAGCGATGGATAGGAAAAATAGGTAGGTAAGTACATTGGTGAAATAGGTAGGTAGGTAGGCAGGTAGATGGTTGGTTGGGTAGACAGAGGGCTAAATAGGTTGAGTGGATGGATGGATATTTGGGTCAGCTATGTATAAAATATTATAGATAGATATGATGGATAGAACGGATGGTTACATAAATGGGTAGATAAGTATGTTAGGTGGATGGGTGGGTAGGTTGGTTGAGTAGATAAATGGAAGGATTGGATGGATGGATGTAAGAGAGAGAGAGAGTGTGTGTAGATGGATAGATTGGATTGATGGGGTTAGGCAGGTAGGTAGGTTGAGTAGATAAATGGATAGGATGGATGGAGATAGATAGATAGATAGATAGATAGATAGATAGATAGATAGATAGATAGATAGATAGATAGAAAGTTGGATGGATAGATAGATAGATAGATAGATAGATAGATAGATAGATAGATAGATAGATAGATAATTTTGTCCTAAGTCTTAGGAATCCAGTGGTGGTGTGTTTTTTTTTGGAGATACCGCAATGGCTGGTCTCACCCTAAAACCAGAACATTTCTGAATTTTCTTGGGATTTTTGAGACTCTTCTATTTCTACTTAACTGTTAACCATTCTTTGAGTTGGGAAATTAAGTAATACCTACAGAGTTGTTATTTCAACAGTTGTGTTGATTGTCAAGGGCAGCATAAACCAGGGTTCAACCCTGGAAGTGCCTGGAAGCTTTAGAAAGCATCACTAGCTGTAAAGGCTTGAAGAGCAGGGACTTATGCCCGTTTTTCACACTTACGACCTTTGGAGCATCCCCATGACTGTGTGATCGAATTTCAGATGCTTGGCAACTGACTCGTACTTATGACCGTTGCTTCATCCCAAGGTAATTTTGCCAAAAACCGTCATTCGCTTCTGGGTTTTGCACAAACCAGCCCACAGCAAACCAGGAGTAGGCTTAACAACCGCCGATCTGCTTAACATCTACTGCAAAAAAATTAAAGTCAACTTGTGTGTGTGTGTGTGTGTGTGAGAGAGAGAGAGAGAGAGAGAGAGAGAGAGAGAGAGAGAAAGGCGGACCTGATTTACAACCGTCACAAGTTACGACAGCTGTGTGAGAGGCTCCTTCGAGGACTACCTGTAGGCAGTGATTAATTTTTAACTTATATAAACAAACACACTTTCTTTAAAACAAAAAATCAGACATTCTAGATGCCAAGTTCTTCTTTTCAGAATCAAGTATTTTCAAAGCCTGTGCTTGGCTGACGAGAAAGGAAAGTTTGGGTGAGTCCAGGTAACTTACTCATCCAGCATCACCCCGGCCCTGCCAAGCTACACAGTGCTCTGCCCACACCTGTCACTGGGTACACAAGCCACCACAATTTGGTTGCTAACAGACACCAGTCCCACCCTTTTGTTGAATACACTCTTGACAGCTTGACAATGGATCCGTATATGTTTATTTATATAGAGACGATAGCAGGATTGGTGCTGAGACAGCATAAACAAGGAAGGCATGAGCTAGAAACAACTTTCTCAGTCTGGTTACCTTCTCTAGATGTTGCTTGGCTGTTAAGTCATAGCTACCTCTTATTTTATTTTATATTTTCAAACTGTCACTGTTGTATGTCAAGGACAACCTGTACAATTTTTAGGTGCCATTTGTCATGGATAAGGAAAGCTTATAATGTCTGGGATATGAATATGGGCGTTGTTTTTCTATGGCTGAGAACCGAACAATCTGCAGTAAATGTTACCCTGTTTCCTCAAAAATACGACCTACCCCGAAAGTAAGTCCTAGCTTGATTTTTACACGTGCGCCCAATATAAGCCCTAATTAAGATCCGCCCACTCCAGAGTGGACAGGTAAAAATTAAGCCAGGGTGGGGATTGGGGGTGGTGGAGCTGCCCTACTACTTACCTTTGGACAGGTGTAGCCGGGCCTTGTACACCCTGACACCTGCCTTGCCGGCCCATTTCTTCTGCAGCTGGCAAGGCTTTCCTGAAGGCCTCTGGAGCGGAGAACAAAGCTCTGGATCGATCGTGAAGGCTGCAGAGGCCTTCAGGAAAGCCTTGCCAGTCGCAGAAGAAGAAGTTCCTGAAGGCCTCGGACTGCGAAAAGGAGGCCGGGGGCGACATGCGCAAGTGAGCTGAGTCAGTGGATGACCGAAGTTACAACGGCACTGAAAAAAAAGGACTTATGACCATTTTTCACACTTATGACCGTTGCAGCATCCCCATGGTCCCAGGATCAAACTTTAGCCGCTTGGCAACTGACTGCACATTTATGACGGTTGCAGCTTTCCTTAACAACCGTGTTATGAACATAACATTTGTGATTCGCTTAACAAACTTGGCAAGAAAAGTCGTCCAACGGAGCAAAAGTCACTTTGCAAATTTCTCACTTGGCCACCTAAATGTGGGGCTCTATTGTGGTCCTAAGTCGAGGACCACCTATCCATCAGAATGTTTGCTAAAGACGGGGGAAACTGATTAAGAAATGTGAAGGTGCGAATGCTGGTAGAAAGGATGTGGTTGGGCTGAGGATGGATTTCTGTCGCAAGGAGTAGAAAGAATTGTCCTTGTGGTTACTCGACAAGGGAAGTGGAAGATGGGTGCGGGGAAGATGGATACATCAAGAGCACCAGAGGGGAAATGAATGAATTCTCCAGAAGCGGACGGGGTAACACAAAGAGCTTGAATGGGGCTGGGACTTCAGTAACCGGCGTGAAAAATGTATATTGTGGTTTGGTTATTTAGAGAAAACGAATAAACACCAAATCCCAGAAAAGAGAAGAGGAAAAAGCTTGAGAGAACGGGAAGGAACGAGAAATGTTGGGTTGGATGGAGCCCGGTAGGAAAAAAAGAAGAAGAGAAAAACAAAAGAGTAAAAAAATGAAAGGCGGTACAGGGTAGTCCTGAAATCCCGATCACAATTTCGACCAGCATTTACTAAGCAAGGCAGTCGTTAAGTGAACCCTGCCCTTTTGTCAGATGGTCCCAAACGGTAAGTCACACATGACCTTGGGATGCCGCCACCAATTTATCAATATGTACCGGTTGCCAAGCGCCTGGATTTACGACGGTTGCCGCATCTGAGGGTCACAGTTTGCGCCCTTCCTAGCCAGCTTCCAACAAGCAAAGTCAGTGGGGAAAGCTGGATCTGTTTAATGACCGTGTGCTTCACTTAACGGCTGTGGCAATTCGCTGAACGGCCATTGCAAAACAGGATATCCAATGGATGCAAATCCCTTCTCGCTTTGCAATGGACGTTTCAGTCCCCGTTGTGATTACTGCTACCTGTGGTAAGGTATATCCTTTGTTTCTTACTTCGAAGCACAGATTTAGTGCTTTTCTCTACGAGCAAAAAACCCTTTAATCGAGGCTCTAGTTGAATATCGTGCCGTCAAAAATTAAAGTTGGTTCGATTGTCTCTGTTGCTTCAAGAACCTGACATACCAGGCCTGTGACTTGTTTTTTTTTTTTTTTAATCTACCTTTGGATGTTAGCCAGCTTCAGATGAGGCTTTTTATGAAAAATAAAAAAAGAAATGTAATTTAGAGTTTGGATTATTAGACAAGATGGATTACAGAAAGAAAAACAATATGATGTTACATTAGAGAGAGAAGTTAAAATATATGTGTTCTTATAAGTTCTGTGTAGAATACCGGATATATTTCCCTTCCTATTTTCTCTTCTCTTCTTCTCTCTTCTCTTTCTCTTCTCTTCTCTTCTTCTCTTTCTCTTCTCTTCTCTCTTCTCTTCTCTTCTCTTCTCTCTCTCCTCTCCTCTCCCTCTCCTCTCCCTCTCCCTCTCATCTCTTCCTCTTCTCTTCTCTTCTCTTCTCTCTTCTCTTCTTTCTCTCTTCTCTCTCTTTCTTCTCTCTCCTCCTCTCTCTCCTCTCCTCTCCTCTCATTCTCCTCTCCTTCTTCTCTTCTTCCATTCTTCCTTCCATCTCTCCTCTTCTCCTTTCTCCTACCATTCTTCCATCTCTCCCTCCTTCTCCTTCTCCTCTCCTTCCATTCTTCTTCCTTCCTTCCATCTCTCCCTCCTTCTCTTCTCTTCTCTTCTCTTCTCTTCTCTTCTCTTCTCCTCTCTTCGCTTTGATTTCTTTCCTTTTCTATTTTCTTCCTTCTTTTATATGAGTTCCTGTTAAGGTTTTAGCTTCTTGTTTTCAAAGTTTTAATCAAAATTGCACACAGATGTTAGGCGGCCCAAGGAAACTTTGAGCAAATTCATTGAGGCAGGTGAAGTTGCTGGCTGCCTCCCACTTCATTCACTTTGCAGCTCCTTCTGCAGCAGCTGCCTGGCTGCCCGTTGAGGGCGACGGAGAAGGAATTATTTCTTCAGTCCACTGACATAAATAAGAGATGCCAGCCTTCTGCAAATGAATTTTAATTTTTTTTTAAACGTATTAAAGGAAATAGACTACCCCTTCGCTCCCGCTTTTGCCATGCTGAATGCCAGACTGCCATAGACCCTCCCTGGCTTTGCTTGACTCGACAGGTGGTCCTTAAGTTACGACCACCACGGAGCCCAACATGGATGTTGCTAAGTGCAGCCTTTGGTAAGTGACGTTTGTCCCCTTCAGTGAGTTCTCACAGTGCTTAAGCGAATCCTTGGAATTTGTTTCCAGGCGCAACTGGAAGTTCCTGTTGTAACTTACAAAAAAATCTTTTTAGTCCCATCAGATGAAAAATAAGCACGCCAAAACTAGAATCGTTTTTTTTCTTCCGCAGTCTTGTGTTTTTTTGTTCTTTTAAGTGGGAAAATTCCTCCAGTGAGAACTTTTTGCAAACCAAAAAAAAAAAAAAAAACGCAACATCAGGGACAAAATGGACTCCTGTTATACACTCAGGAAAGAAGCTTTTAAAAAAAGATTTGCCTTTCTCTGTAGTCAGATTTGGGGGAATCCTAACTGGTTTTGGCTAGCACCTTCTGCAAAGCCATCTTATTAATTACCATGACGAACATGCAATATAATTTCAGAAGAATATATGAGCACTTGGGAAAATCCACCACGGCCTGAATTTTGCAACGGAGATTGGGCTGGTTCCCTTATAAGTAGTCCGGCCACATTTCTTCCTGCATGCCATCTAGCTTTGACATTCCCGCCGGAGATATTTATATCCGTGTCCCCAAAAAAGGAGAAACCGTATTCTCGTAAAGGGACAACACTTTTAGCAGATGTGCACTGAGAATCCCAAGACAAAGGTGTGCTGGGTCAGACCAAGGCAGGTCAGGAGCCCACAGCAGTAGGCACATACCTCTAGCACTAACCCATAGGCTTTTATATCACTTTTACAGCCCTCTCTAGGCGGTTTATACAGAGCCAGCCTCTTGCCCCCAACAATCGGGGTCCTCCTTTTTTTAATTTTTTTAATACATTTATTTATTCAGCGTTTCAACAATTAAAAACAAATTTCCACGTATTGCAATGATATTGTAACAGTGTTTACCTTGGTTAATAACATCCATAAGTACAGTATATTATCCATAGCTATATTAAATTCTTCCTTGTTCCAAACCTTTTTGTACATCTATACATATATTTACACATAAACGATATTGCTTTGTGATTTCTCATTCATTATCATTTGACGCCTTTGCTTTGTTTTTCCCTTAGCCATTTGTACCAAACATCCCATATCTTGTAATATCCTCCTCCTTCCTTATTTTTTAATAACATCACCAGTCTGACCATTTCGGCGCATTCAAATATCTTGTTAATTACTGCGGTTTCTGGGGAGTGGGGGGGTCGTAGCCTGTTCCCAGTTTTGGGCGATGGAAATTCTAGCAGCAGTTATAATATGAAGTATTATAATCGGGGTCCTCATTTTACCCACCTCGGAAGGATGGAAGGCTGAGTCAACCTTGAGCCGGTCGGGATCGAACTGCTGGCAGGGGCAGAGTTAGCCTGCAATACTGCAGTCTCACCACTGTGCCATCACGGCCCTTCCTCCCTCCCTCCCTCCCTCCCTCCCTTCCTTTCCTCCCTCCGTCCCCCTTCCCGTCCTCCCTTCCCCATTTCTTCCTTGCCCTTTTTCTTTCTTTTTCTTTCTTTCCTCCCTCCCTCCCTCCCTTCTTTCCCCTTTTCTTCCTTCTTTCCTTCCTTCTTTCCTTCCTCCCTTCCTTCCTTCCTTCCTTCCTTCCTTCCTTCCTTCCTTCCTTCCTTCCTTCCTTCCTTCCTTCTGAATTCTGGGAGTTGAACTCCACAAGTCTTAAAGTTGCCACGGTTGGGCGCTCTTGATTTATGCACACTGATAGAACTCGGTTCATCAGAGCCAAGTATGATCTGTTCAAGACCTTGGAGCCACACGTGTCCTTCACTCCTTCCTTACCATGCAAGGGGTACATTCCCGTCCTCCATTTTGTACTTTGCAAACCCTGAATGGCTGTTTGCAACAAACCAGGGGCACTGTGATTTTTTTCTCTCCTGCACTGGGATGATTAATTTGCCGCAAGACTAGATTTGGATGGCTTGAAAATAACAGAATAATTAGGGACCTTAGAGGTCTTCTAGTCCAACCCCCTACTCAGGCAGGAGACCCTGTACCGTTCCAGACAAAATGGCTGTCCAGTCTCTTCTTAATCTCCTCTTTCCAATGAAAACAGGGAGGAAGGAGGTCAGGAGAAAATGCAATTTGATATTAATTCCTGATTTGCAGGAGCCAGAGGTTTGCCCGGCATTGTTCCTTCTATCGTTTACCAGCAACAAAGGAGATAACCTAAAAAGGAAGTTTCTATCAGTGGAAAAGCAGCAAATCAAATCAGAGAAAGAACGATGCAAGAATGCTGCTGAATAGATAAAAGCAAAAACCAGAAACCCAAACCAGGAGGTGTCTGGTAGCATCTTTTCTGAGTGTTTTATTTCAGATGCTTTATTTCATTTCTCATGCATGCTTATGGCTGGCTGGGGAATTCTGGGAATTGAAGTCTTCTGGTGCTGAGGTGGAGAAAGACTACTATATAGGCCACAACTGGGCCCAACATTTTGGTTGTTAATTGAGACATTTGTTAAGTGAGTTTTGCCCTTTCTTGCCACAGTTGTTAAGTGAATCTTGTTAAGTCAGTCCCACGGTTGTTAAGTGAATCTGGCTTCTGTCAGGAGGTCGCAAAAGGGGACTGCATGACCCTGGGACTCTGCGACCGTCATAAATACGGGTCACTTGCCATCCATTCGAACGTAAATCAGGTGACCATGTGGATGCCACAAGGGTCGTAACTGCAAAACGGCCATAAGTCACCTTTTTCAGTGCCGTTATAACTTTGAACCATCGCTAAGCGAACTGTTGTAAGTCAAGGACTGCCTGAATTGATGAGGTAAAATCATGTAGGACGACATGTGGTCTCCTTTTCACGGCCTGACAGGCAACGTCAACGGTATTTTCCTAACTCAAGAACTGCAGTGATTCACTTTAACAGCTGGGGTGAGCCAGGTCACAAAACGGGGCCAAACTCACTTCCCCACAGCCTCGCTTTTCATCATGGAAATTTGGCACTCTGTTGTGGTTGTAAGTCGAGGACGACCTCTATTGAAAATTGAGAAAGGATTTTTTTTTTAAAAAAATTGCATGATCGTATTTTTCTTTAATAAATTTTATTTTCTATGATTTCCATTTATTAGTGCTTTATATTAATTTTCTATTTATTTCCATTTATTAGTGCTTCATATTAATTTTCTATTTCCTTTTATTAGTGCTTCATATTAATTTTCTATTGATTTCAATTTATTAGTGCTTCATATTAATTTTCCATTGATTTCCATTTATTAGTGCTTCATATTCATATTCTATTTATTTCCATTTATTAGTGCTTCATATTAATATTCTATAATTTCCATTTATTAGTGCTTTATATTAATTTTCTATTTATTTCCATTTATTACTGCTTCATATTCATATTCTATTTATTTCCATTTATTACTGCTTCATATTAATATTCTATTTATTTCCATTTATTACTGCTTCATATTAGTTTTCTATTTATTAGTGCTTCATATTGATTTTCTATAATTTCCATTTATTACTGCTTCATATTAATTTTCTATGATTTCCATTTATTGGTGCTTCATATTAATTTTCTATAATTTCCATTTATTAGTGTTTCATAGAAAACACAATGTTTCTTAAGCACTAATCAATGTAAACAATAGAAAATTAATAAAATTTATATACAGGAAAAAAGAAAATACAATCATACAATTTTTTAGAAAAAACATCTTTTCTCCTGGATGCTGTTTTTTTTTTCCCTTTTCTTCTTTTTTATTACATTTCCTCCTCTTCGGCTTGACATGACTGTAATAGGGAAGAATGTTAAAAGCAAAGAACTTCAAAAGGGAACCTAAGCAGAACAAATAATTGTCCTCGAGCTCAGATTTTGGCAAACTTAAAACCTTGGGAGCCGAAATGTTTACCCTTTTACGTCAATTCTTCAGATCAAGGGAAGAACAGCCGGCCGGCTCACCAAAAGCACACAGACCACACTGCTATATATTCCTTTACTGGGGGATTGTTTTAATGGCCTTGGGCACTGCTTGGCAGTTATCTAAACTTTTAAAATCCCCCCCCCTTTTTTTTCCCCTCTCCCTTTCTCCAAGAACTAGACAAGTCTGTGTGAGGTAGGATCAAAACCTGTAGTAAATTCCAAAAAAAACCAGGAGAAATACTTGCAGAAGAATTGAACGATCTATTTTTTCAAGGTGCAAAATTATCTTTTCTTTTATGTATACCGAGAGATTTACACCAAGACAAATTCCTTGTGTGTCCAACCACACTTGGCCAATAAAAGAATTCTATTCTATTCTATTCTATTCTATTCTATTCTATTCTATTCTATTCTATTCTATTCATCTGAGTCTTCCGTTTGGTTATCTTTAAATGACACTAACTAAATTGAACTAACCTAATCAGAGTTTAGGGTGCTTGGGTGGGGTGTGGGAAATCCATAAATTGAAGTGGACTAAATTACATTGTGCAAACACAGCCTTGCCAGATGGCTGAAGTCTTTTAATTTCTGGATAAGGGCCAACCTTAGTCCTTATCAACTCTTTGGAGAGCTGGATTTGCACAACACCTTCGGCTATAAATCTGTCAATTTTTCGCTGTGTCAGTTTGTGAACCAAGCTGGTGCTCAAGCACAGACAGTCCTTGACTTACGACGGCAAGGGAGCCCAACATTTCTCTTCCTTAGCAGCGGTAAAGCAACTTTTGCCCTATTCTTGCCATGATTAAGCAAACGACAGCAGTTGTTAAATTAGTAACACAGTCGTTAAGTGAATCCGGCTTCCCCCCCTCCCATTGACTTTGCTTGTCCAAAGGCCGCCAAAGGGACCTTGCACCTGTCATAAATGCGAGTCAGTTGCCAAGCGTCTGGATTTCGATCACATGACCACGGGGATGCTGGAACGGCCGTTAAGTGTGAAAAATGGTCATGTCACTTTTTCCCAGTGCTGTTGCAACCTCAGTGAAGTTCAAGTCGAGAACTAAGGTCCCTGTAGAGCTATATGCATAAAATATATCCCCCCCCCCCCCAATAGCTTATTCAAACAATATTCATTGTCTGGATTTTTTTGTGACATGCTGTTGCATACATTGTCCGCCACAACCCGCCTCAGTCACATTTTCCCTGGAAAACAGAGAAATCCCTAAAAGGTCAAAAAAAAAAAAAAAAGAATTCTTCCTTAGAATTTCAATCATTCCCCTCCTGTGGAGCCCCCATTCCACATTCAGAAGTCATTTCCAGTTAATTAGCCCAAACTGTGCATCAGATTGACCCCCAACAGCTGGAACCTTGTAGTGGAATGGAAAAAAACTGCTCCAATTATTGAATATTTGCTGGTTTTGTCTCAAGAAGAGCCGGCGTACTTTCTACAAAGCAAAACCCCGGCTCCCCCAGCTGTTGCACATCTGGAAAAAGCCGGTTTATTTGATGTTTTCTAGGGCAGGGATCTCCCACCGTGGCAACTTTTAAGACTTGTGGACTCCAACTCCCAGAATTCCTCAGCCAGCTTAGGGAAAAGGAAAGTCCTCCACTTAGGCAAGAAAAACCCAAAGGACACATATAGACTGGGTGAAACCAGGCTCAATAGCAGGAACTGGGAGAGGGATCTTGGAGTCTTAGTGGACAACTAGCTAAATAGGAGCCAGCCGTGTGCAGCGGCAGCCAAAAATGTTAATGCAATCCTAAATTGTATTAACAAAGGGTACAATCGAGATCAAGGGAGGTCCTAATACCACTCTATAAAGCCTTAGTAAGACCACACCTAGAGTCCTGCATCCAGGTTTGGTCACCACACTATCAAAAAAGATGTTGAGACTCTAGAAAAAGTGCAGAGGAGAGCAACTAGGATGATTAGGGGACTGGAGGTAAAACAAGGTGAATGGTTGCAGTCTAGGGAAGAGAAGGGCAAGGGGGGACATGATAGCAGTTTTCTAGTATTTGAGGAGGTGCCCCAGAGAGGAAGGGGGGTCAAGCTATTTTCCAAAGCACCCGAAGGATAAGGAATAATGGATGGAAACTGATCAAGGAGAGATTCAACCTGGAAATAGGGAGAAACTTTCTGACAGTGAGAACAATCCACCCATGGAACAGAAGTTGCCCTCGGAAGTTGTGGGAGCTTCATCCCTGGAGGCTTTCAAGAAGAGATTGGATTGCCCTCTGTCAGAAATGGTGTAGGGTCTCCTGCTTGGGCAGGGGGTTGGACTAGATGACCTACAAGCTCCCTTCCAACTCTGATTGTCCATTATAAAGTCTTAAAGTTGCCCTGGTTGGAAACCCCTCTTCTAGGGCTTCCAGGCCCTGCTAGGCTTTCATTAGAAATGGCCACCAGGCTTCCAATCACAGGATCCATCCCTAAACAGCCTTTTGATAGGGAAACCAGGGCCGCCATGTGCAAATCCCTTGGGGGGGGAGGAGAAGGGGAGGGGTCCCACAGGTGTCTGTCTCCCATCCAGAGGGGTTTCGGAGGCCACGACCCCATTAAAGTGGCTGCTCCTGCACCACCCAGTCGCAAGGGCAGTTTTGGGGGCCAAGACAGGTTGCCGGTCTGATGTTCCCACGTGGTTCTTGAGTCGTGCCAGAAAACCCGGCAAGACCGACGACCGCCCTGGGGTCTTGCAGAGAAGGGATTTCTCCCCACCTCCACAATCTGGGAACCGAGGGTCAAAAAAGGAGAACGGTGGTAGCCCCGGGTTGAAAGGAGGGGTCCTGGGTTCTCTCTGAGTTTGGAGGGTTGTTTCTTGCAGACGTTTCATGACCCAACTAGGGAACATCATCCGTGGAAGGGAGTGGGGTTTGCAGAGGGAGGAGGAGAAGGGGAAGGAATGAAGACTGAGGTCCTTGATGCTCTCTGAGCTTGGTGGTTTCCTTGCAGACGTTCCATGACCCAACTAGGTAACTTCATCAGTGCTAGATGGAAGGAGAAGGAGGAGGAAGGCTGTGGGTCCTTACTGCTCTCTGAGCTTGCTGGTTTTCTCCCAGATGTTTCGTGACCCAACTAGGGAACATCATCAGTGCTGGAAGGGAGGGGAGCTTGTGGAGAGGAGGAGGAGGAGGGAAAGGACCGTGGGGTCCAATGGTGCTCTCTGAATTTGGTGGTTTTCTTGCAGATGTTTAATTACCCAATTAGGTAACCCCATCAGTGCTTAAAAGGGTGTGCGGAGAGGGAGGAGGAGCAGCACTGTGGGGTCCTTGCTGTTGGCTGAGCTTGTTTTGTTGAAGACCTTTCATGACCCAACTAGGTAACATCATCCGTGCTAGGAGAGGGAAGGGGGGTTGTGGAGAAGAGGAGGAGGTGGCAGTGGTGGGAGGAGGACTGTGGGGTCCTTGGGGCTCTCTGAGCTTGGTGATTTTCTTGCAGATGTTTCATGACCCAACAAGGTGATGTAATCATTGTCAGAAGGAAGTGGGGTTTGGGGAGAGGAGGGAGGGTGGGTGGGTGGCGAGGGAGAAAGGAGGAGGACTGTGGGGTCCTTGGGGCTCTCTTGAGTTTGGCCCTTTGCTTGCAAGATTGTTCCATGCCCCAAACTAGGGAACAGGTGCAGGTCAGCTTCTAACGCCAGAGGTCTCCAAACTTGCTGGCTGGAGAATGCTGGGAGTTGAAGTCCACAAGTCTTAAAAGTGGCCAAGTTTGGGGGACCTTTCGCAAAGCCCCTTCTGAACACGCGCCTTGCAAAGGGCCAGTTCTCCACCATTGCAATACACGTGCTTGCAAGCTCTCCTCCGCCCCTTGCGGGGGCGGCGCCGCTCCCTGCCCCGCGGGCGCCAGGTTGCAACTCCACTCCCACTTCCCCCCTCAGCCCCCCAAGCCAAGGTGCGCGGGCAACCTGAGCCCGGGGCGGGGCCCTTTTCGCGCGCTCAGCCAATGGCAGCCCCGGGCGCCCGAAGCCGCGCCCCCTCGTGGCCACGCCCCCCGCCGCTTGGCGTCCCCGGCTCCCGGCACCGCTGGGGCTCAGTCGGCGAGGGATTTTCCTAGCGGAAGTGATGCCGCTCCCGTTTGGTCAGCCGGGCTCCGGCCGCCGAGAAGCGCCGGGCATCGGCGCGGGCCAGTAGCCCTTCTTGCCAGCCGGTGGATTTAAGGCGGGCAGGGCAGCGCCAGGCAGCCGTAGGACATGGTAGCGCACGATGACGCCGGCGGGCTGCTGCCCATTAAGCGGACTATCCGGGTGATCGACGCGCAGAACCAGACCTTCCGCGAGCAGGAGGTAAAAGCGACGTACACCACCCACCCACCCACCCAAGCAAAGCCCCTTCCCGGGGCTCGTCCCAGCCAGCCCGGCTGCCGTGCAGCCGTCCGCCGCCGCCTTGTAGGAGCCGGCGCTGCTGACTCAGCTTGCCCGGGGCTGCGCAGGACGCGTGGGAAGTTTCGGGCGCGGGGAGAGAGAGAGGGAAAAAAGCCGGGCCGCCCTTGGTTGCAAAAAAAAAAAAGGTGGGGGTTTTTCTATTTTTTCCCATTTTATTTTATGATTTTATTACATTCCAGCGCTCGTGCAAGGGGGGGAGAGAGAGAGCTGGAACGCCACGAAACTTCATTTCCAACGTGTGCCGATGAGTTGGCGTTTAAAGTGGCACTAAAAGTTTCTATTCTGTTCTCTGGGGCGGCTGGCAGTTCGTTGCGTTGTGTGACTTTTGCCCATCGTGGATCCCTGTTCCTCTCTCTTTTTTTTTCGTTAAAAGGAGATTTTTTAAAAACCCACCTGGGTTTCTCCCCCCTCCCCTTTTTTCTTTTTAAAAGCAGGGGTCCCCAAACTTGGCAACTTTTAAGATTTGTGGACTTTCAAGTCCCAGAATTCTCCAGCCAATTGCGGGAGTTGAAGTCCACAAGTCTTAAAAGTTGCCAAGTTTAGAGATCTCTATTTTAAAGTGTTAAAATTGGCTTTTTTTTTAGAAAGGTGTGTTGCTATTAGCTGCAGCTGCTTTGGAAAAAAGGCTAGATAGGGTGTCTGAAAAGGAGGATTTTTCTTATATGGCTTTTATATTGCCTCTTTAAGGAACTTGGAAGCAAGTGAGCCTTAGTCAGCAGCCTGGGGTGGTTATGGTTTGTTCCCCTTCTCTCGTTCTGCTCATCGTGTATCATCCCTGCAATTAAAATGGGGGGGAGGAGGGAGAACTTTTGTTTCTTGGCTTCTTCCCTTTGCAAAGGAACCAATTCATTGCAATTCATGTGCTGCTTACTTGAATTCAAACAATGCTTGGTTGACTTGTAAGCTGACTTATTGATACAGGTAAATGAGAGCAATCCCTTCTCCAAAGAGGCGCCTTATTTATTTTGTTTATTTATTTATTGTAAGTTAGTTTTTTATACAGGTGAATGAGAGCCATCCCTTCTCCAAAGATAAAATTATTTAATTTATTAAATGTTTTGCCACAGGGTAAACTCTTAAGTGGCTTACAATATTTAAGAAGATAAAATAACATCAATAAAATATTACAAAAATATAAATCTTATTTTTGCTTTCCCTTTTATGATGTCACCCCTCTAAAACTTTTTTTTTGAGTTGGTGTGTTCTGCTCATCGTGTATCATTCATACAATTAAAATAGAAGGGGGGAAAAAACTTTTGTTTCTTGGACTTCCTCTGCAAATGAACCAATTCTCTGCAAATGAACTTAAATCCAAGAATTGATGTGTTGTAAGTCTTGTAAGATTTCTCCGCAAATGAACTTACATTCAACTATTGATGACTTGATTTCTTTGTAAGTTGGTTTATTTATTCTGGATGAATGCAAGCTACTTCTTTCACAGCGTCCTGTTCCAGAAAGCCACCTCATTTTTATTTATTTGTTTAGTCATTCATACTTTAATAAATTTATTGCCTGTCCTTCTTACAGGGTGGCTTACAATATATTTTTTAAAAAATGAAACTACAAATACTTTTTTTTTTTAAACAAAAATAGAAATGCACAAAAAGTGGTAACACATATATATTTTTTTCCCTCCTCTTCATGATGTCACCCCCGTTAAAAACTTTTTTTGGGGGAAGCTGCGGGTGTGCACACGTGCCCCGGTTGATACAACATGTGAGGTAATCATTTGAATCCCACAAAATGCATCGCCCGGAGGTACTATCTGAAGTCAGAGTCACAAGGACGCCGGAGTCCCCGAAAAAAAATCTCCCTCAAATGACAGCTTGTGACAGACATCCTGCCCGGCGTCTGTTTTAGTTTCCCTATGATTCAAGTTCTTCTTTAGAGAGGTGGAACTCCTCCGGGCTTCCCTCTCAGTGTTATTTTTGAAGCTGGCGAGGAGAAAACTAAACCTCAGGATTTCTCTCCGTAAGTCCTGCCTTTTGTTCTGTTCTGTTTGTCTTTCTGGGTGTCTGGGAGAGTCGGTCCTCCAGTTAAACAGGTTAAGCGGTCAGAGGGAATATTTGTAGCTCAGGGTCCTTGGTGTGCCCTCTTGAGCTTGGTGGGTTTCTTGCAGGTGTTCATGACCCAACTAGGGAACATCATCAGTGCTAGAAGGCGGGGGATTTGTTGAGAGGAAGAGGAGGACTGTGGGGGTCCTTGGTGAGCTTGGTGGTTTTCTTGAAGACGTTTCATGACCCAACTAGGTAACATCAGTGCTAGAAGGTCGAGGATTTGTTGAGAGGAAGAGGAGGACTGTGGGGTCCTTGGTGAGCTTGGTGGTTTCTTGAAGACGTTTCATGACCCAACTAGGTAACATTATCAGTGCTAGAAGGTCGGGGGTTTGTTGAGAGGAAGAGGAGGACTGTGGGGTCCTTGGTGAGCTTGGTGATTTCTTGAAGACGTTTCATGACCCAACTAGGTAACATCAGTGCTATTTGTTGAGAGGAAGAGGAGGACTGTGGGGTCCTTGGTGAGCTTGGTGGTTTCTTGCGTTTCATGACCCAACTAGGTAACATCAGTGCTAGAAGCGGGGGTTTGTTGAGAGGAAGAGGAGGACTGTGGGGTCCTTGGTGAGCTTGGTGGTTTCTTGAAGACGTTTCATGACCCAACTAGGTAACATCAGTGCTAGAAGACGGGGGATTTGTTGAGAGGAAGAGGAGGACTGTGGGGTCCTTGGTGAGCTTGGTGGTTTCTTGAAGACGTTTCATGACCCAACTAGGTAACATCAGTGCTAGAAGACGGGGGATTTGTTGAGAGGAAGAGGAGGACTGTGGGGTCCTTGGTGAGCTTGGTGATTTCTTGAAGACATTTCATGACCCAACTAGGTAACATCAGTGCTAGAAGGCAGGGGATTTGTTGAGAGGAAGAGGAGGACTGTGGGGGTCCTTGGTGGTCTCTGAGCTTGGTGGTTTTCTTACAGACGTTTCATGACCCAAGTAGGTAACATTATCAGTGCTAGAAGGTCGTAGGGTTTGTGGAGAGGAGAACTGTGGGGTCCTTGGTGAGCTTGGTGATTTCTTGAAGACATTTCATGACCCAAGTAAGTAACATTATCAGTGCTAAAAGGTCGTAGGGTTTGTGGAGAAGAGAATTGTGGGGTCCTTGGTGCTCTCCAAGTTTGGTGATTTTCTTGAAGACAATTTCATGACCCAATTAGGTAACATCATCAGTGCTAGAAGGTCGTAGGGTTTGTGGAGAGGAGAACTGTGGGGTCCTTGGTGAGCTTGGTGATTTCTTGAAGACAATTTCATGACCCAATTAGGTAACATTATCAGTGCTAGAAGGTCGTAGGGTTTGTGGAGAAGAGAATTGTGGGGTCCTTGGTGCTCTCCAAGTTTGGTGATTTTCTTGAAGACAATTTCATGACCCAATTAGGTAACATCATCAGTGCTAGAAGGTAATAGGGTTTGTTCAGAGGAGGAGGACTGAGGGGTACCTTGGTGGTCTCTGAGCTTGGTGGTTTCCTTGCAGACGTTTCATGACCCAACTAGGGAACATCCTCAGTGCTAGAAGGTCGTAGGGTTTGTGGAGAGGAGGAGGACTGAGGGGTCCTCGGTGCTCTGTGTGCTTGGTGATTTCTTGAAGACATTTCATGACCCAACTAGGGAACCTCCTCAGTGCTAGAAAGGGGCTCGTATATAAACAGAGAGCAAACCCCACTCCTTTCTAGCACTGATGACATTACCTAGCTGGGCCATGAAACGTCTGCAAGAAAACAAAGCAAGTTCAGAGAACACCAAGGACGCGCGCACACACACACACACAAACCACCCATGGCGAAGCACACCTTTCGTCTAAAGCCAAGTAAACACCTTGGCATCTGTGCAAAGTGCACAGCCTATGCCAGCCGTCGCCTAATCATTGTGGTTTGGCTCCCAAGTATGTTGTTGAGTGTCGGATTGTGCCTCTGGCTCGTTGGCGTGTTTGTTATTGACGTCATCCTTCTCAAAAGGCGGACGGTCAGGTGTTGTCCACCTTCGGGTGTGTGTTTACGCGCACGATGTGTTAGCTTCAGCCTCTTTCGAACACAATGGGCGTGTTCTCCGTAGTGCAGAAATTCTGGAAAAATACATATTTTTTAAACCCTCCCCTGTGGTTTCCCCGCTTCCCCATTGTTCTTTTTTTTTCTTCTTCACTGGAAAGTGAAAGTTTGGTTTACTGAAAAACTGGCCAAAGCTTACACAGAGATCTTTTTCTCTTTCCCCCACTCCTTGTTTCCCCTGAAACTTAACTTGAAAAACTGGTTTAAGTGTAAATGGTTGGGCTCGTGGCTGTCCTAAAGTCTGCTGTTCTTTTTTTTTTCTTCTTCTTTTTTTGCTAGTGGGAAATGTTGAATAAATCCCTCCAGAGTTTTAAAAAACAAAAAAGTTGCAATGGTCCATTGTGGTATTGGCATGGTGCGGTTTGACACTGGGTGTGATGGGCAGCTGGATATAGTTTTCTCGATTGGCTTTGGATTGCAAGGAGAAAGTGGTCAATAAAGCCACATCAAACAGCTCCTGGCGGCATTAAACACACATGGAACCAGGTTCGTATCTACAGAAATGAAATCCCAGCTTGTTGAACTGCTATAATAGCATACGTGTACAAATCCTCGGCTTACGACCCTAATTGAGCCCAAGAATTTCTGTGTTTTTTTTTCTTTTTGCTAAGTGAGACATTTGTTACGTGGGTTTTGCCCCATTTTACGACTTTTCCTGCCCTGGTGGTTAAGTGAATTGCAGCCCTTGTTAAAAGTTAGCAACACGGTTTCGTGAAGTGAATCTGGCTCGTCAGAAGGTCGCAAGACCCCAGGATGTTGCGAGCTGTCATAAGTATGAGCCAGTGGCCGAGTGTCTTGAAATTTGATCATGTGACCACGGGGAGGCTGCAGCGGTCATTAAGTGTGAAAAACCGGTCCTAAGTTGCTTTTTTTTTCAGTGCTGTTGTAGCTTTGAATGGTCACTAAATGAATTGTTATAAGTCGAGGACTATGTGAATTTCCCCGTTTCTGAAAAATTCCAGCTCTTAGGTGTCCTCTTCTCTTCCATCCATTTCTGCCATTAAATAAGAATATTATTTCTTTGCAGAACTTACACCGGTAGTCCTTGAGTTATGACCATCATTTAGCAACCGTTAATATGGATTTTCCATGGCCTGCTTGCAACTCGGATCTGAAGTGTGTTTCTCTCTCCCCCCTTCCCCCTTTCTTCCCCTCCCTCTCTCCCTCCCTCTCTTCTTCCCTCTCTCTCTCTTCCCCTCTCTCCCTCCTTTACTCTCTCTCTCCCCCTCCCTCTCTCTTCTTCGCTCCCTCTCTCTCTTCCCCTCTCTCTCCCTCCCTCTCTTTCCCTCCCTCTCTCCCTCCCTCCCTTTATCTCTCTCTCTCTCTCTCTCTCTCTCCCTCTCTCTCCCCCTCCCTCTCTCTTCTCCCCTCTCCTCTCTCTTCTCTGCTCCCTCTTCTCTCTCCCTCCCTCCCTCTCTCTCTCTCTCTTTCCCTCCCTCTCTCCCTCCCCTCCCTCCCTTTATCTCCTCTCCTCTCTCTCTCCCCTCCCTCTCTCTCTCTCACACATACACACATGCTACATTACATTTGGGGCACTTGGCAACTGCCTCTCACACCTGTTTCAGGTATCTTGTGGTCACGTGACCGTGAATTTAACGCTTTGTGGCCAGAAACACACATTGATTTCCAGCTTCCTGCCAAAAGGTACCCATTGTGGGCAATGGATTCGCTTAACGACTGCTGCTTTCGCTTAGCGACTGCAGTGGTTCACTTAATGCCCACCAGCAAAAAGACTGCAAAATTAGGCGTGATCCATATCCCGACCAGCACGACTTACCACTCTAAACCTTGGGCCCAATTACGGTCATAAGTCAAGAACTTAGCTGTATCTTTCTTGGGCTGATAAGGACTAGTTTGTGAGATAGACGGCGACCTATAGAAACAGGTTAAAAAGGAAACACTGAATTTTAGGGATATGGGGCTTTAATATAAGGCCCCCAGCCTTTGTCCCCCATAGGCCCCCCTCTTATCTATAGAAAGGGCATTTTTTCCTACCTACCCTTTTAAAATAAACTTACAAATTCTAAATCCGGGCTTGCCACGGCTGGACACCCCTGGTTTAAGAATTTAGAATATTATACCCTTACCCTGCTTGGCTGGGGGGTTCTGGGAGTTGAAGTCCACAAGTCTGAAAAGTTGCTAAAGTTTGGACGCCCCCGTTCTGAATCCTTACAGAATTATAAACCCATTTCCCCCTCTGTAGCCACGTTTACGTTACTTTGGTGTGAGCGACTGTGGTTCCTTTTAGATCTTCCAGGAACAGGAATCGATCCCTGGTCCCTGCTCTCTCTCTCTCTCCCCCCCAAATAAGTGGAATGCATGACCTCATTCCTTAATATTCTTTGGCATCTCCCCCAAGCAAAGGGCTCTGTTCTTTGTTCACTAATTTCTGAGCTCCTGCATCGCTCAGCCTTTCTCAGCTGGACTTTCCTCCTTGGTCCACTTCCTTTTTCCTGACAAGGAATTAAGAAAGCATGGGGGAAAACCCCTTCCTGTTTGCACACTCGGCTATACCCCCCAAAGAAGTTCTGAAGATTCTCGGTTGGACCACCAATTTATCCCTCCCGCTTCCATTGTCCCCAACTGGTTGTCGGGCTCCTCCAGACTGGGATGCACTAAAAAAGAAAGAAAAAGGACCCCCTTAGAGGGAGGGAAGGAAAGAGAAGGAAAGGAAGGAGAGAGAGAAGGAAGAGACAGGAGGAAGGAAGAATAGAGAAGGAAGGAAAGGGAGTGACAAGGAAGGAAGGGGAGGAGAGAGAGAAGGAAAAGAAGGAGGAAGGAAGAATAGAGAAGGAAGAAGAGGGAGAGAAGGAAGGAAGGAAAGAAGGAAAGGAAGGAGAGAGAGAAGGAAGAGACAGGAGGAAGGAAGAATAGAGAAGGAAGGAAAGGGAGTGACAAGGAAGGAAGGGGAGGAGAGAGAGAAGGAAAAGAAGGAGGAAGGAAGAATAGAGAAGGAAGAAGAGGGAGAGAAGGAAGGAAGGAAAGAAGGAAAGGAAGGAGAGAGAGAAGGAAGAGACAGGAGGAAGGAAGAATAGAGAAGGAAGGAAAGGGAGTGACAAGGAAGGAAGGGGAGGAGAGAGAGAAGGAAAAGAAGGAGGAAGGAAGAATAGAGAAGGAAGAAGAGGAGAGAAGGAAGGAAGGAAAGAAGGAAAGGAAGGAGAGAGAGAAGGAAGAGACAGGAGGAAGGAAAAGAGAGAGAGAAGGAAGGAAAGGGAGTGACAAGGAAGGAAGGGGGGAGAGAGAGAAGGAAAAGAAGGAGGAAGGAAGAATAGAGAAGGAAGAAGAGGGAGAGAAGGAAGGAAGGAAAGAAGGAAAGGAAGGAGAGAGAGAAGGAAGAGACAGGAGGAAGGAAAAAAGAGAGAGAAGGAAGGAAAGGGAGTGACAAGGAAGGAAGGGGAGGAGAGAGAGAAGGAAAAGAAGGAGGAAGGAAGAATAGAGAAGGAAGAAGAGGGAGAGGAGGGAGAGGAGGAAGAAAGGAAAGAGGAAAAGAGAAGGAAAGGAAGGAGAGAGAGAAGGGAGAGACAGGAGGAAGGAAAAAGAGAGGGAAGGAAGGAAAGGGAGTGACAAGGAAGGAAGGGGAGGAGAGAGAGAAGGAAAAGAAGGAGGAAGGAAGAATAGAGAAGGAAGAAGAGGGAGAGAAAGAAGGAAGGAAAGAGGGAGAGAGAGAAGGGAGTGACAAGGAAGGAAGGGGAGGAGAGAGAGAAGGAAAAGAAGGAGGAAGGAAGAAGAGGGAGAGAGAGAAGGAAGGAAGGGAAGGAAGGGGAGAGGAGGAAGGAAGGGAAGAGGGAGAGAAAACGAAAGGAAGGAGAGAGAGAAGGAAGAGACAGGAAAAAGGAAAAGAGAGAGAAGGAAGAAGAGAGAGAAGGAAGCAAGGAGGAAGAAAGGGGAGGAAAGAAGGAAGAGAGGGAGGGCAGGGAGAGAAGGAAGCAAAGATATAGAGGGAGACGGGAACGTGGGATGGATGGAAGGAAGGGGAGAGGAGGAAAGAAGGAGGGAGGGAGTAGGGAAGGGAGGCAGAAAGCCCATGCTCCACCATCAACTGTGGATGCTGACATCCCATCCCTTCTGGGCTTTGGAGGAGAGAAATTTGGGAGATTTCTAGAAGTCAACAAGTTGTGCATAAGCTGTGAAGAAAAATCAGACAACAACACACACACACACACACACACACACACACACACACACACACCCTGTGGTGTTTCACCCAGTCTGCTCCACCGAGATTTTGTTTCGCACCCCTGATTGAAGAACCTGTCATTGGCCACCTTCCTGCCACACCCTCGTGTCGTAAACTATGGTTTGCAAACTGCCTTGGCACGATGCTTGTAACCCAGGGGGTGGGGGAAACCTACTGAAGAAAGCTTTGGCTTGTTTTTGATCTCCCTCTTATCTGACGCCACCCGTCTTGTGATGAAGTCAAACAAAGATAGTGTGCAGTAACACAACCCACGCCCGCTGGGAGCAACACAAAAGTACACAATATTCCTGACCGCTGCTGAGATATCCATGCAGGGAAGGATTACAGGGAGTCTCGATGTACAACCGTTCATTTAGCGACCGTTCAAAGTCAGCACGACACAGAAAAAAGTGACTTGGTGACCGTTTTTTTTTTCACACTTACGACCGTGGCCGCAACCTCATGGTCACAATTCAGACAGTCAGCAACCGACTCACATTTACAACGGCCTCAGTCTCCGGGGATCTCGGGGTCCCCTTCAGCGACCTTCCGACAAGGAAAGTCAATGGGGGAAGCCAGCTTCCCTTAACAGCTGCAGCGATTCACTTAACGACCGTGGCAAAGAAAGTCGTAACAAGGGGGCGAAACTCACTTGGCAAAGTTCTCGATCCATATCAGGGGGGTAAATTGTGGTTGTACGCCGAGGACTAGCGGTACAGAAGGAGAACCAAGGTCAGGCCTATATTCCCAACCAGGTTTGTTTTGGGCCAGGATCGTTGCCTTTAGCCCGGCCTGCCTCTCAGGGCTGTTGTCCTCTGTGCAAGCAGAAACTCAAAGGTTACCCGCAGATGAGCAAGGTTTTGTAATCGAAATGGGGAAGGGAGTTGGAGGCCTGGACCAGGAAATCTAATCAAAAGGAGAACCAGATCAAAAGGGGGCGAAGAAAAAAAAAACCCCGATTAGATTCTCAAGGGCACCGAGAGAGAAAACAACTTTCCCTGAAAAAGCTTCCTCCTCCAATCCAATATAATCGGTGGTTTAAATTTCTTCCTTTTGCTTGGCCGTTGGAATTCTTGTGCGTTTTCCTAAGGTTTGGCTTTCTTCTTGTGCCACTTGCCTTCCGTCCTTCCACCTTTTTGCCTTTGGAAACTCGAAGGTAGTCCTCGATTGAACGTCGAGAGTCGAGCCCTTAAACGTTGGGTTGCTAAGCGAGACGGCGGGGCGAGTCACGTTTTGCCCTGTTTTACGCCCTCTCTCACCACCGTTGCTCTGCAAATCGCCACGTTGCGAACCGTCCTAAGGACATGCCGGCGTCCGAAGCTTGATCATGTGACTGCAAGGGAAGCCTGCAAGGATCATGTGTCATAAGTCCCTTTTTTCGGTGCCGTTGTAACTCCGGTCACTCAATGAACGGTTGTAAGTCGAGGATGACCCCATATTCCTTCATTTTTTTTTACGCAGGGCATTATTTCCCTACAGGGGGGAAACGTATTTTCTGCTGTTTCTCCCATCTCCTTCCAAGTGAATGGTCTTTGCCTTCGACGGTTTCCTCCAACCTGTTTTGCTTGCCACATACTTAGAAATATTGCGGTGTATGGATGTTATCAATTTCTCCAATATTTGCCTCAAGGCACAGGGTGGTTTGAAAACTTACACGCGTCACGAAGCTTCAGGAAGAAGTTGGAAACCTGTAGCCCAGGGGTGTCCAACCTTGGCAACTTTAAGACTTGTGGATTTCAACTCCCAGAATTCCTCAGCCAGCTTTGCTGGCTGAGGAATTCTGGGAGTTGAAATCCACAAGTCTTAAAGTTGCCACGGTTGGACACCCCTGCTGTAGACTAACATCCTCCTCCTTCTTCCTCACTCCTGTGGACGTTGTTATCTTGGTTAACAGACCAAGAAGCGTTGCTTATTGCTGGCTTCTAAGGCCATCGCTTAAAAATATGCAGAGAGAGAGAGAGAGAGAGAGGGATGGCTGCTTTAAAATGAGAAAGAGAGAGAAGGAGAGGGGGAGAGAGATGAATGGATAGAGACAGAAACACAGGTGGAGTGTGCATGTGTCACAGAGAGGTGAGGAGTGGACGGATAGCGATAGAAGCATGGATACATGAATGGGTGGCTGTGTGTATAACAGAATAACAGAGTTGGAAGGGACCTTGGAGGTCTTCTAGCCCAACCCCTTGCCCAATCAGAAGACCTTATACCATTCCGGACAGATGGCTGTCCAGTCCCTTTTTTTAAAAACCTTCAGTGATGCACCACCCATAATTAAGGGAGATAAGCCTTTCCGCTGATTAATGGTCTCTTGTGTATGTGTTTGTATATAGGAAGGAAGGAAAGGAGGGAGGGAGAGACAGAAGGAGGAGAGAGAGAGAAAGAAGGGAGAGGAGGGGTAAGGAAGGGGGAGACGGAGAAGGGAGGGAGGGAAGGAAGGAGAGGGGGGAAGCAGGGCGAGAGGAGGAGGGAAGGAAGAAGAAAGGGAGAGAAAGAAGGAAGGGAAGAGGAAGAAGGAAGGAAGGAGAAGGGAAGGGAGGCAGGCGAGAAGTAGGGAAGGAAGCCAGGAGAGAAGGAGGGAGGGAAGAAGAGGGAGAAGGAAGGGAGGGAGAGAGGAAAAAGAAAGAAAGAAAGAGGAAGGAAGGAATATATAAATTTCTTTTAAAGGGCCCCCGTGCTTTGGGTCAGGGTGCCTGGAAGAAACGGCCAACGATATTTGATGTTGCACTCCCCCCCCCACACCCCAGCACTCTGTCCGTCCAGGGCTTCTTAAATCCTGAGTAAACCAGTGGTACAACTTGTTCTCTCCTTTTATCTCTTTGCAGGAGCCTAGTAATAAACGTGTCCGATCTCTGGCCCGTGTCACTTCCTTGGCAAACCTGATTTCGCCTGTACGAAATGGTGCAGTGCGTCGCTTCGGGCAGACCATACAGGTAGGTGGGCCCAGGAACGGGGGAGAAGAAGGGGTGTGTGTGTGTGAAGGATCTTCTGGATCCAGACAGGACTTTTGGGTGCCCATCTCCCGTGCCGGGACGTTTCCCTTTTAACGAAAGCTTCCTGAATCCCTCATGGCATCTTTTTTTAAGAGGGGAGGAGGAACCGGAGCCAAGTTGAGGATGTGGGTTTGTTTATTGGCTTCGAAGCCGCCCGACCGACTTTAGCAGCTTGCACTTAAAATAGAAGAACAATGCCATTTTTTTTAAAAAAAAAAATCCTCAATGTGTTGGAACAAAATGCACCACAAACAACTGCCCAGAGCATCGCAGGCTGCCTTTCCCCCCCTCCGCAAAACCTGGTAGAGCGGCCAAGTTTTGGGGGGGAAAAATGTTCCGGAATATCATCAGTCTGTTTTGGAAGATTAGGTTTTAGGAGCATCGGAGAAGCCAACGGGGATTTCCGCCTTCCTATAAACCCCACTGGTTTCGAATTCTTTGGGCCACCGTTCCGTGCAGACCCGGAGGGGGAGAAAAAAAAACCACAGTATTTGCAAGGAGTAGATGAGAGTCACGGAACGACAGTTCCCCCTCCGGCTGCATCCTTTTGTAGGTTTAACCCAATGGTGGGTTTTCCAATTCTGTTCCCACTGGTTCTTGTGGGCTTTGTGCGCGCGCAGAGGGTTTGCCTACTGATCTCCTCCTGCAATCCTGCACTCTCCCTGTGTCTTCCACACCCGAAGGGCGGCAATTCGTTTTGCTGTGCGAAACAGCTGAGCTTCAAAACCAGGAAATAAAGATCAGAATAGAGGTAGGGCCGGTGGGGAGGCCCAGCGGCTGATCGTCAGAGCTACCAGGTCAGTCCAACTGGGCCGAACCGGTAGAATAACCACCACTGGCCTAAACGCATCAAAAGGCCAGGCCAACCTCACATTGGGCCAGGCCCAGAGGGAGAAATGTGGTCGCATTTGGTCGCCACCTGCCTGGAGACTGGAAAACCACCTGTGACATATTGTCGCAGGGGATTGTAACTTTGGTTGTCCACCACGGGGATGTATCTTCAGCAGAACCTTTAACAGATAACAGGTAATCAGAGTTGGAAGGGAGCTTGTAGGTCATCTAGTCCAACCCCCTGCCCAGGCAGGAGGCTCTGCACCATTTCTGACAGATGGGAGTCCAATCTCATCTTGAAAGCCTCCAGGGATGAAGCTCCCACAACTTCCAAAGGCAACTTCTGTTCCATGGGTTGATGATTCTCACTGTCAGAAAGTTTCTTCTGATTTTGTGTAAGGTGTCCAACCTGCTTTCTGTAGAATAGTGGTCTCTAAACTTGGCCACTTTCAGGCTTGTGGACTTCAACTCCCAGAGTTCCTGGCTGGGGAATTCTGGGAGTTGAAGTCCACGAGTCTTAAATGTGGCCCATTTTGGAGAGGCCTGCCCCAGAGGCAATAACTACCAAGCTTTGCTAGGATGTTATTGCTGATATAGGTGGCCTTCAACTTACAACACTCATTTAGCGACCATTCAAACTTAACAACGGTGCTGAAAAAAGCGACTTAGGACCAATTTTCACCCAACGGTGGCAGCACCCTGATACTCACGTGATCAAAGTTCACGCAACCCGGCTCACATTTATGACGGCTGCAGTGTCCCTGGTGGTCACATGATCCCCTTTTGCGACCTTCCGACAGGCAAAATCCACTGGGAAATCCTGGTTTAGGTTCAGTTTTCTGTTTTGTTATTTCTTCTAGCCACAATTGAATTATATTCCAATATTTTTTGATTTCTGGGCAGGTCCACCACATATGAAAATATGTACCTTTTTTCCTTTTTACACTTCCCACAGCTTGGGCTTAGATGGAACATTTTTGCTAGTCTTGCAGGAGGAAGATGCCATAAAATGTACCATCAGAGGTTGTTGTTATAAAAAAAATAATAGACTGTGCAGAGATGGACAGACTAACAATGAAATTAAGAGACAAAGAAGAGTCGATATATTATAATGTCTGGGATGCCTGGTATGAATGGTTTAAGAATAAAAAGAAATCAAAATGACAATTAGGTAAAGAATAAGAAACTATATGAATACTTATATCTATATTCATAGCTATATTTATTTATATATTTCGTTGAAATTGTATAATGAAAGAAATGTGTACGTAGAAAGATGCTAAGGAAATGTAAAAGATGTCTTGATGTCGATATAATAATGTATAAAGTTTTATTTTATGCTTTTAAATTTTGAAAACTAAATAAAATTTAATAATAATTAAAAAAATCCACGGGGAAGTCAGATTCCCTTAGCAAGCGGGGTTCACTCATTTAACAACTGCAGAAGATTCACTTAACAAATGTGTTAAGAAAAGGCCTAAAACTGGGCAAAATTCACTTAACACATTTCTCACTTAACAGCATAGATGTTGGGCTCAATTGGGAGCTTAAGTTGAGGGCTACCTTTATGTACCTTTTAGGGGAGGGGGTGTCCATCCCAACTAAAATGACCCGTAGTGAGTCCCACACAGACACTGTTCCTGAACCGGGATCCAATTGATTACACCTAGGATGGATTATGTTTGGTTCGAGAAACTGTGCCGGTGTTTTCAAAGCAATCTGAAAATGGGGCAGGGTTGATGTTTCCCCTCTGTCCTGTCCCATCTATCTTTACCTGCCCAGGTGGGGATTGTTCGGACAGGAAACGAACCGCCTCTGCAGGTAGCACCGAATGCAAAAGGTTGACAATAAATGGAATTTCTCACGCCCATCAATGCTAACGGACCGTTTTGTTTTTTTTCCCCCTCCTACCCTCATCTCTTCCCTCCAGTCGTTCTCCCTTCGCGGCGACACCAAATCCCCAGCGAGTGGTCCGAAGCCCTGTGGCCGGTTAACGGCCCCCACCCCTCCCAAAAGAAGGAACAGCGTCCTCTGGTCCGAGACGTTGGATGTCACAATGAAGGAGACGTTGAGCACCAAGGAAATCAAACGCCAAGAGGTGAGGCTGGGCTCTTGAGCCACAGGTCCTCCTGGGTTCACGGACGACACTTTGAGGATGCTGTCCTAAAAACGGAACAAGAAGCATTTTTTATTGGAGGGCAAGAAGGTGGCTTAAGGAGTGAAGCTCCGGTCAGTAAGTGGTAGTATTTCTGCATACCCTTCCACCACCGCCCCCCAAGGCACGGCATCATGTGTCTTGATTTGAGATGTTCTCATCTGCAGAGGATGGTAATTTCGTGCTGCTAAGTAATTCAGAGAGCCAGTTTGGTCTAGTGTGGAGGAATCAGGTTAGAAACCAGGCGAGGGTGAGTTCTAGTTCTGCCTTAGGCATGGAAGCCAATTGGGTGACTTTGGACCAATCAGCAGGAGGTGGGGAGTTCTAGTTCTGCCTTGGGTATGAAAGCCAACTGGGCGATTTGGGCTAATCATCAGGTGACAGTGAGTTCTAGTTCTGCCTTGGGCATGAAAAGCAACTGGGTGACTTTGAGCCAATGACCAGGAGATAGTGAGTTCTAGTTCTGCCTTGGGCGTGAAAGCCAACTGGGTGATTTGGGCTAATCATCAGGTGACAGTGAGTTCTAGTTCTGCCTTGGGTATGAAAGCCAACTGGGTGACTGAGCCAATGACCAGGAGATAGTGAGTTCTAGTTCTGCCTTGGGTATGAAAGCCAACTGGGTGATTTGGGCTAATCATCAGGTGACACTGAGTTCTAGTTCTGCCTTAGGTATGAAAGCCAACTGGGTGACTGAGCCAATGACCAGGAGATAGTGAGTTCTAGTTCTGCCTTGGGTATGAAAGCCAACTGGGTGACTGAGCCAATGACCAGGAGATAGTGAGTTCTAGTTCTGCCTTGGGTATGAAAGCCAACTGGGTGATTTGGGCTAATCATCAGGTGACACTGAGTTCTAGTTCTGCCTTGGGTATGAAAGTCAACTGGGTGACTGAGCCAATGACCAGGAGATAGTGAGTTCTAGTTCTGCCTTGGGTATGAAAGCCAACTGGGTGATTTGGGCTAATCATCAGGTGACACTGAGTTCTAGTTCTGCCTTAGGTATGAAAGCCAACTGGGTGATTTGGGCTAATCATCAGGTGACACTGAGTTCTAGTTCTGCCTTAGGCATGGAAGTCAATTGGGTGACTTTGGGCGAATCACCAGGTGACGGTGAGTTCTAGTCCCGTCTTACTCATAAAAGCCTACTTCTAATATCTGAAGAGTGGGGAGTTCGACCTTTTCTCCAATAGGCAGAATAAGAGTCCGTGAATGGAATCCAGGAGAGAAATACAAAAATAAGAAGACATTGATTGACAGAACAAAGTTGTGGGCGCTCCACCACTGGAGGTTTTCAAGAAGAGACTGGACAGCCACTGGTCCGAAATGGTTCGGGGGTCTCCTGCCTGAGCAGCAAGGGGGTTGGACTAGAAGACCTCCGAGGTCCCTTCCAACTCCATGATTCTGTTTCTAACCCAGAAGTAACCCCATTTGGGGCTCTCGGTTCTTGACAGAAAGCAGCTTCACAGTCTTGACAAATAACTGAAAAGAAACGTAGCAGTGTGTGAATTCTTCCAAAGGTGACGGCGCTTGTTATAATAATTCGGCCTTCCGTTTCCCTTCCGCTTGCAGGCCATCTACGAACTCTCCCGGGGAGAGCAGGACTTGATTGAGGACTTGAAGCTTGCCAGAAAGGTAGGTTTCTTTCTCCCTGCTCTGTTGACTTGGACTGATAACCTTGCAGGTGACTCATTTCCTTCGGAGATTCCCAAGCAGCCAATTAAAATGGGGTTTTTTTTCCTCCTCCTCCTCCTCCAAATAGCAGCAAGAGAGGCTGTTGACTCTACAGCTAGTCCTCGACTTGTGACCACAAGGAAGAGCAGAATTCCCACTGCTAAGTAGAGCGATGAATTGATTCATAGCCGATTTTATCTTTTTTTTTCTTGCTGCAGTCAATTAAGCGAATCTGATTTTACGATTATTATTTTTTGCTGCTTTTTTTTGTTGTGAAACCAATCCTGGTAGTTGTTAAGTAAATCACGCTGTCATTAAACGAATCTGGCTCTTTCCCCTCCCCACCCCCAGTTAACTCTGTTTGTCACTAGTCCTGTATGGTGATCACATAAGCCCGGGGTTCCGGCAACCGTCGTAAGTCCGCCCCATCTTGAAGCTGGCACGGTTGAGAGACACCCCTCTTTATTATTTCCATCGGAAGTTTCCCACAGCTGGAGATCCCAGTGTTCTCCTTTATTAGAATTAGAATAAAGAATTAGCATTCTTTATTGGCCAAGGGTGGTTGGACACCCAAGGAATTTGTCTTTGGTGCGAATGCTCTCAGTGGACATAAAAGAAAAGAGACATTTCTCAAGAGTCAAGAATCATCAGTTGCAACACTTAATAATAGCCATAGGGTACAATAAGCAATCAAATTATACTAGGAAACAGTCCATAGAAATCGTAAGGATTCAAGCCACAAAGTTACAGTCCTACAGTCACAAGTGGGAGGGGATGGGTGATAAGGAGGGATGAGTAGATTAATAGTCATCGTAGTGCAGACTTTGTAAATAGTTGGACAGTGTTGAGGGAATTATTTGTTTAGCAGAGTGATGGCATTCGGGGAAAAACCTGTCCTTGTGTCTAGTTGTTCTGGTGTGCAGGGCTCTATAGCGTCGTTTTGAGGGAAGGAGTTGAAACAGTTTATGTCCAGGATGTGAGGGGTCTGTAGATATTTTCACAGCCCTCTTTTTGACTCGTGCAGGATACAGGTCCTCCATGGAAGGCAGGTTGGTAGCCATTGTTTTTTCTGCAGTCCTAATTACTCTCTGGAGTCTGTGTCTGTCCTGTTGGGTTGCAGAACCAAACCAGACAGTGATAGAGGTGCAGATGACAGACTCCATCATTCCTCTGTAGAACTGGATCAGCAGCTCCTTGGGCACTTTGAGCTTCCTGAATTGGCTAAAAAAAAAAAAACATTCTTTCTTGTGCTTTTTTTTAAAAATCCAACTTTCAGCTAAGAAGGTAATCCTCCCTCCCTCCTTCTCTCTCTCCAGGCTTACCATGACCCCATGCTGAAGCTGTCCATCATGTCCGAAGAGGAATTGAGCCACATCTTTGGAGACCTGGATTCCTACATCCCCTTGCATGAAGGTAAATAACTTCCCCGCAAATTCAGGGTTTCTTCCAAAGTCCCGAATAGCTCGAGGCCAGACCCACCCAGGATGACTCAGAAAGAGGAACGCGGACCCAGGAACATGTATCACTGCGCAAACAGTTTCATGCTCAGTTGAAAATGTTCTTATCAAAAAATGCAAAAACAACCTTAGAATAGTCATGGATAAAATTAACTACAGTGGGTTGTGCACCTGACAACCGACCATCAATGGTGGCTCCTCCAGCTGCTTTTTTTTTTCTTATTTATTATCATTGATCGTTGTTATCTTTTTTAAACCCCCCTTCCTTTCATTGGTATGATCGTGTTTCTTTGCCGGAGATAAATTCCTTGTGTTTGGCCAAATAAAATTATTCACATTCAATTTTATCTTCCAAGATATGGATGGTTGAAGGAGATAGAGTAGAATAAGAATAAGAATAGAATAAGGATAAGGATAGAATAGAGTAGAGTAGAGTAGAATAGAATAGAATAGAATAGAATAGAATAGAATAGAATAGAATAGAATAGAATAGAAGAATAGGAATAAGAATAAGAATAGAAAATAGAGTAGAATAGAGAAAAGAATAGAGTAGAGTAGAATAGAATAGAGAATAGAATAGAATCGAGGATAGAATAGAATATAGAACATAGAATAGAATAGAATAGAATAGAATAGAATAGAATTCTTTATTGGCCAAGTGTGATTGGACCCACAAGGAATTTGTCTTGGTGCAAATGTTTTCTTTTTTTCTTTTTTTTAGATTTACTTGTGTATTTTAATGTTTCAAATTTCAATCAAGGTTTAAAATTAAAAGAATAAAATGCAAAAAGTGCCATTTCTCTTGAGAGGGCTTGACTGAATCTCTTTCCACGGGTTTGCCTTTTTGCCAATTCTCCTTTTTTTTGCCTTTCCCTTACAGACTTCTTGGAAAAACTGGGGCAGGTGACCCGGCCGGATGGGTCGGTGGAGCAAATCGGGCCCATTCTTGTGGAATGGGTGAGTGAATCCTTTCCTCTCCCCGGCTTTATGCCCGCCAGTCATTATTTTATTCACGGTTTTATTCGGTTTCCAGATCTCGCTGGCCTTTCTGCTCGGTTTAGTTATTTATTTATGGAGAAGATTTACCTGCCACCCACTCAGTCTCAGTGACTGTGGGCAGCTTGCAAACAATAAATATATAATTTTAAAAAAAGAATTTTAAAAACAATAATCCACCCCCTCCACTCCGGCTGACTTACAGATTGTGACTCGGTCCCCCGTCCCGCTGATCCGTTAAGATCCCAGAACCGATAGCCTGAATCTTGCCGAACTAAAGCCACTGCTTGCATCCTTAAACACAACACTCTGAGAATGAGGAAAGGGCCATCTTTAAATCTCTTCCTCCCAAACGATCTGAACCAGGTGCAGTCCGACCTTTCGGCTCGCCTGGACAGCATTGCGTGAAGAGGCATTGTCCTGGGCCGCATATAGAATACATGTAATGCAGCTAATGTGCTGTAACGGTATATCTAGGTATAAAGAGTGTTAAAAGTTGACAGTCTTGTGGGGGCTGCATTACTACTAGCCGTCTGATCTAAAGTTTGCCGTCCCTCGGTCCCCTGGAACGCAGCCCTTCCCTCCTGGGAATCCAGACTGCAGTCCACACCACCTAACGCGTCTTCCAGCTGGGTCTCCCTTTCACGGCCCTTTTTCCTATGGGGACCCGATCCCTGTTGGTAAAAAAAAGAATGCAGAATAGTTAGAGCCCTGAGCTCACCTTCTTCATTAAGAGCCCCTTCCTCTTCTTCCTCTCCCTCCTTCCTCTTCTTCCTCTTCCTCTGGTCTTGCTTCTCTTCCTTTCTCTTCTCCTTTCTCCTCCCTCTTCCCATCCTCCTCCTCCTCATGCCCCTCCTCTTCTCCTTCTTCCACTTTTTCTGCTTCTTCCTCTCTTCCTCCTCCTTTCTCTTTCTCTTCTTTCTCCTCCTCCCTCTCTTCCTCCCCTCTCCCTTCCTTTCCTCCTCTTCTTTCTCTTCCTCCTCCTCTGTCCTGCTTCTCCCCCTCCTCCTTTCTCTTCCCTCCCTCCCTTTCCCTTCCTCCTTCCCATCCTCCTCCTGCCCTTTCTCCTTCTTCCTCCTTCTCCTGCTCCTTTCTCTTTCTCTTTCTCTTTCTCTTTCTCTTCTTTCTCCTTCTTCCTCCTCCCATCCTCCTCCTCCTCCACCTAAATTTGGGCAGGTGCTTGGCTTCACGTGCAAGGCCCCAGATAGAGAAAGAGCCAGGGTCCCTCCCTCGGCAGCCCAGCCCGCTCCTTCTAACCAGCGTGGCCTTCTTCTCTCCCTCCCCCAGCTACCCGGGCTGAACGCCTACAAGGCCTATTGCAGCAACCAGCTGGCAGCCAAAGCCCTCCTGGACCAGAAGAAGCAGGATGCCCGTGTGCAGGACTTCCTGCAGCGTTGCCTGGAGTCTCCTTTCAGCCGCAAGCTGGACCTCTGGAGCTTCCTGGACATTCCTCGCAGTCGCCTGGTCAAGTACCCCCTCCTCCTGAAGGAGATCCTCCGGCACACGGCCAACGATCACCCCGACGTCCAGAGTCTGGAAGAAGCGGTAAGGGGCTCGGCTCTGCTCCCTCTGGGTGTCAGGTAGAAGGGGGGGGAAAGTGGGGTCCTGGGTGCCCTTCTCAGACTGGTGGGTTCCTTGCAGGCGTTTCATGAGTGCTAGAAGGAAGGAAGGAAGGAAGGAAGGAAGGAGAGAGAAAGGGGGAGGAGAGGAAGGAAGGAGAAAGGAGGAAGGAAGGAGAGAAAGAGGGAGGAGGGAGGAAGGACAGAAAGAGGGAGGGAGGAAGTAAGGAGAAGGAGGGAGGAGGAAGGAAGGAAGGAGGGAGGGAGGAGAGAGAAGGAGGAAAGAAGGAGAAAGAGGGAGGAGGAAGAAAGGAGAGAGAAAGAGGGAGGGAGGAGAAGGAAGGAGGAAGGAAGGAAGGGGAGAGAAAGAGGGAGGGAGGGGAAAGAGGGAGGAGGAAGGAAGAGAGAAAGAGGGAAGGAGGAGGAAGGAAGGAAGGAGAGAAAAAGAGGGAGGAGAGGAAGGAAGGAGAGAAAGGGAGGGGGAAGGAAGGAGAAAGGGAGGAGGAAGGAAGGACAGAAAGAGGGAGGAGAGGAAGTAAGGAGAAAGAGGGAGGGAGGAGAAAGGAAGGGGAGGGAGGGAGGGAGGAGGAAGGAAGGAAGGAGAGAGAAAGAGGAAGGGAGGAGAGGAAGGAAGGAAGGAAGGATAGATGGACTGTCAGCTCCTTGGTGCTTTCTGAGCTTGGTTCAGACATTTCATGACCCCAACTAGGGAACATCATCAGTGCTAGAAGGGAATGGGGTTTGTGGAGGAGGAGGAGGAGGAGATGGAGCAAGAGGAAGAAAAAGAGGAGGAATGGAGGGGAGGAAGGAGAGGAGGACGACTGGGGTTGGTTGTCCTCTTGCAGACGTTTCATTACCAAACTAGGGAAGGTCATCCTGGCGTTCAGTGCTCAGCCTAGGGGCGCTTCCTTTCCTGCATCTCCCCCATACTTACCGACAGGCGCTTTTGCTCCTAGATCTGCCTCATCCAAGGGGTCCTCTCGGACATCAACTTGAAGAAAGGAGAGTCGGAATGCCAATACTACATCGATAAGCTGGAATACCTGGATGAGAAGCAGCGGGATCCACGGATTGAAGCCAGCAAAGTTTTGCTTTGTCACGGGGAGCTGAAGAACAAAAACGGCCATGTAAGTAGAAATGGGGGGAACTGCGAAACCTCTGGGAATTAAGAGGGCTCGAGAGGGTGTGGCCTAGAAACTAGGAGACAGGGAGTTCTAGTCCCGCCTTCCATCATGAAAGCCAGCGGAGTGACTTTGCACCAATCACCAGGTGATAGTGAGTTCTAGTTCCACCTTAGGCATGAAAGCTGACTAGGTGAACTGGCACCAATCACCAGGAGGTTGTGAGTTCTAGTCCCACCTTAGGCATGAAAGCTGACTAGGTGAACTGGCACCAATCACCAGGAGGTTGTGAGTTCTAGTCCCACCTTAGGCGTGATAGCCAGCTGGGTGACTTTGGGCCAATCACCAGGAGACAGGGAGTTCTAGGCAAGAAAGCCAACTGGGTGACTTTGGACCAATCAATCAATAACTGCCTTGAATTACATATTAATAATAAAAGCAAGATTTTAAAAAAATAGAATAAATTCTTGCGGACAAGCCCAGAAAAAAGGCCTCTATTCCTCAATTTCTCATCAAAGATCTATAACCCAAGACAAACAAAGATTCGATGCCTCCCACCAGGTGCCCTTTATTTCTTCTCTTACCTAAAAACTAAAAGAGAGCACTCTCTCCCCTTGTCAGCCTTGGCGCCACTTGACCCTGAGTTGTTCTTAAGAAAGTCCATTTAAAGACACCAGCCGGCCCTCGGAGACGGAGAGCGGAGCTGGTAGCTGTCCAGTTTCCAGATGGCTGGGATACAATTCACAATTTGGATTTTTGCAAGGGGGGGGGACAAGGAGATGCATTCCTGGGGGGGATAATACACTTTATTAAGTGACCACCTGGGCATCAGGTGGGAGGAAAATTGATGACTGTTGCATCAATATTTACTTAGGACTGCTTTGCAGAAATAAAAGATGGGGAATTCAGAGGGTCATTTTTTAAACATCTTTTGTCTCGGCTATAAACAATGCATGTTCTCGTTGGTCACCTTCATGTCTTCTATGATAGTTTTTTTTTTTTTTAATCCTTCCCTTTGGGCTTTATCATTAACAAAATTATTTAGACAAATTATTGAGCAAGAACTGGGAGCCAAAGGCTAGTGGGAAAACATGGGTCAATTTTGGCACATCTTCTTTTGGCAGGATGGGTGGGCTTCCACTCCCAGAATCCCCCAGCCAGCAGGCTTTGAGATGGGTGGACTCCAATTCCCAGAATGCCCCAGCCAGCAGGATTTAAGATGGGTGGACTCCAACTCCTAGAATTCCCCAGCCAGCAAACCTTAAGACAAGTGGACTTCAACTCCCAGAAGTTCTTAGCCAGCATACTTTGGACTTCAACTCCCAGAATTCCCTATCCATTCCTGGCGTTTGGTAGCATGGCTATGTGTCTGCTGGCTGTGGGATTCTGGGAATTGAAGTCCACGAGTCTTAAAGCTGCCAAGGTTGGACACCCCGAATCTAAAACCAATGTTTTGTGGTTAAAATGTGACGCTTTTTTGGGGTGGAGTGTGTGTGGCAGCATAATGCCCCCAAACTTTTCAGTTTGCATAGAAATATATATATATATGGTGAACTTCAGTTCCCTGTCTTTGGATTGGGGCTGAATCCCACTTAAAACTTCCTCTCCTCCTCTTTCCAGAAGCTTTACATCTTCCTTTTCCAAGAAATCTTGGTCCTCACCCGGCCCGTGACGCGGAACGAGCGCCATTCTTACCAAGTGTATCGGCAGCCGATACCGGTACAAGACCTGGTGCTGGAGGACTTGCAAGATGGAGACGTCAAAATGGGCGGGTCGTTCCGAGGTGCATTCGGCAATTCGGATAAAGGTAGGAAGGAAGGTTCCAATGTTTGAGGGGGAGGGGGGGGGGGCTATTCAGCCTATTCTCCAAAACACCTGAGAGAGGCGGCAGGACAAGAAGTAGCAGGTGGAAAGCTCGTCGTCGTAATAATATTGGTTCTAGAACTTCTTCAGATGTGCCCTCAGATAGAACGGAGGAGACTTCTTGGATGAGGAGCGAAATGTTTTCCAACTGGTCTCTCTGGGGTTTTTTTCCCCCCCCCTTTTCAAACTGTTCTGCTTCTCATCCAAGAAGCTCCTTCAGTTCTAACACCAGTTGTAGAACTTCCGTTCCAGCACCGGTCAGAACTGGAGAAAGAACATAACGAAGAAAGCCCAGTAGGCCTTTTTGGTGGGGGAGGACGGGGGGAGGGATTGGAAGCCCCTTAGGCAGGGGTCCCCAACCGCCGGTCCGCGGACCGGCACCGGGCGCGGAACAAGCCTTACCGGGCCGCTGGTTGCTGGGCGCCGCCATCTTTTTGGTAAAAGTGCTTCCGGTGAGCTTTTCTGGGTAGAAAGCTCACCGGAAGCGCTTTCGTCAAAAGATGGCGCCAGCGCTCGGTGAGCTTTTTCGGGTAGAAAGCCATTTCTACCCGAAAAGCTCACCGGAAGCGCTGCGCTGCCATCTTTTCGTCAAAAAGATGGCGGCGCCAGTTGACGCCTGTACCGGGCGCGGCGCCCAGCTGATGCCGGAACCGGGCCGCGGTGTCGAAAAGGTTGGGGATCCCTGCCCTTAGGGACATCCCTGACCTGGATCGGATGGAACCACCTCCGTTAAGACGTCCTCCCTTCTCCTTGCTTCCTTTCCCAGCCAAAAACATCTTCCGGGTCCGTTTCCGGGACTCCTCCTCGGGCCAGTCCCACACCCTGCAGGCCAACGACATTTTCCACAAGCAGCAGTGGTTCAACTGCATCCAGGCGGCCGTCGCGCCCTTCCAGCCGAGCCCCGTGCCCTTCGAGATGAAGGACCTGCCCGAGCTGAGCGAGGAAGGCGAGGAGAACCACCAACCCTTCGGCTCCAGCGCCAAGATCCAAAGGAGGCAGGCTTCCGCCTCGGGCAGCTTCCGCCTGGAGCTGGGCGAGAACGGCGCCGAAGACGACGCGGCGGGAGAGGCGAAGAGCGTCAAAAGCTACCGGATGCATTCGGCGCTCAGGAGGAGTAGGGACAAAAACCAGACCAGCGTCAAGCGGAAAGAGACTCTGGTTTAAAAAGCGGGAGCGAGCGGCTTCCTCGCTCTTTTATTTATAAATAAAAGTGTACATTTTCTTTCCTGTAATGTGAGAATGGTGAAGGGACTCTCCTTCTCTCTCTGTTGGTCTTTTTCTGTTACATGTGAGTCTTGGTTCCTTCCCTTCCTTTTTTTTCTTTCTTTTCTTCCTTCCTTCCCTTTCCTTTTTTTCCTTTTTCTTTTCCTTTTAAAGGCAGCTACTTGTTTTTCCGCAAACGTTGTTGAACCCGGCGTCTGATCCCTGGGGGTTTGGGGGGGGGTAAGGTAGGGTAAGGGGTCGAAATTAAGGGCTTCGGATTTCTGGATTGCAACAGCCGACTCTGGAGGTCTCGATCCTTCTGTACATACTGTTAATATCGGGAAGGAAAAGCACTCTCCAAAGGATTGCAAAACGTTGGTAAAATGGCTTTCTGGATACAAATAGGCTCTTTATATGTTTAAAAACAACAACAACAGTTCATTGGGAGGGAAAATTGGAATTTTGGAAGGGCTTTGTGGCTCTTGACGATTCTGATTCTCTGAACACAGGTCGTCTGTCAGCTTTTCTTCTTAAAGCAGCGTTTCTCAAATCGTGGCGACTTTGGCTGGGGAATTCTTGGAGTTGAAGTCCACCCGTCTTCAAATCGCCACGATTGAGAGAAACACCCTGCACTCAAGGGCTGGACCGTTTCCACCCAGAAAGACCCCAGGTTCAACACGTTCCCTTTTGAACGACTGGAATTCTACACTTGGTGGTGTGCTTTTCGCTTCTGCGAATTGCTACGCCACGTATTTAATCTTGTTTTTTTTTTTTTTAATATTATTTGAATACTTTTGTAGACCCTTCCTTTTGTACTTTTGAGTCCTGTGTCGTTTCTTTCTCGAAACGGGACCCTCCCCCCAACCCCCCTTTTTTTCCCCCCCTTCTCTCTCCACTCCCTTTTCTTGATGCATGAGTGCTGGTATGTATACTATTTGTGATTCCAAACCGAAAAGCCAATTCAGACCCTTTGAAATCCGGTTGAAACCAAGCCATAGATTAAACTGGGAGGCATTGCAGTCGCAGGGAAGGAGGGAAAAAAACAGGCCGGTTGATCCCACCTTCCCAACGGATCCAGGATTCAGGGAATCTTTTGAAAGAAACTTCGCCTCTCGGTGTCAAAAAGTGGAGCTCCGGTGGTCGGGAATTGGCTATCTTAAATAAGGAGGAAAAGTGAAGTTTGTTGGGATGTAGCAATGGGGGAGAAAATAACCCCAGCGGGCTGAATGTGAACTGCTGGAAGGAAGGGAAGGAAGAAGGATAAAATGAAGGGATAAAAAAAAGGACAGTTTGCGAGAGAAAGGACAAAGTCTTTTGAAAGGCATCAAAAGATGCAGCCATGGTGGGAAGCACAGAAGAAGCATGTTGTAAGTCGGTTAAGAGGGTTAAGTGAGGGGTTTGTTACTGTGTTGGGAACGGGGAAGATAAAATATGGATGTTGGGTTTACCGGCAATTCTCTTTTTGAGGTTTGATCTCCAGGTGGGAAGAAGGCCCTTGCTCAAGAGGCAAGGAGTTTTCCCAAAAAATAATAATAATAATTAAAGCCACCATAATAAGCTATTTAAACCACCTGAAAAATGACCTCCCCAAATTGGCCCAGTAAGAAGTAAAAAATAATGATAATTGCAGAGTTTTCTGCCTTTTTTTTTTTTTTTTTACTGTTATTCTGGTGCAGAAACGCATCTGGCCAGCATTGAGGATAGGGGGGATGACGCCCCTGCAAGCGAATGTAAATAGAGAATTACCAAAGCACTGTAAATGTTTCCTTGTACAGTCACATGAAATGGAGATTAAAGCTCATATTGCATTGATTCCTTATTGTGTGGCTTGTTTTTGATTCGGAGGAATGAGTGGGAAGGGATGGGTGCCTGTGGCTCAGATGTTCCAAAGCTCTTCAAAGCGACGCATGTTTTAATTTGAGGGTCACAGCAACTGAGCCAAGGCACGGTGCCAAGCCTTTTGAGGGGGAGGATTCGTTCAGTTGTAGCTACAACTTAAAAAGTTGTGGGTGTTTTTTTTTTTGCTTCTCGGGTTGAGTTGCGACTTGTCGTTCAACGCGAGAAGCAAAAACGCAACTTAAGTTCCCTTCTTGGTAAATGTGGGACGGTGTAGCTCTCACTTCTTTTTTCTTTTTTAAAAAAAGTTTTAATTTTTATAACAAAAACAACAAATAAAACAACATTACAACATTAAACATTGTTTAGTGACCCTTTTCAAAGTTCAAAGCATGTGAAAACGTGACTTCCGGCCGCTTTTCACTGTTACGAACTTTGCATGATCATGGGATCGAAATTCAGGTGCCTGGCCACTGGCTCCGTATTTATGACGGTTCTAATGTCCCTGGAGGGGGGTGTCATGTGATCCCCTTTTGTGACCTTCGGACGAGCCAAGTCAGCGGGGAAGGCGGATTCAACTGCAGTGTTTCACTTAACAAACATAGCCCAAAAAGTTGTAAAATGTCCCAAAACTCACTGAATGAATGTTTCACTTAGCAACAAAAATTTGTTGGTCGTAAATCGGAGGACTCCCTGTATATGCTGACATTAAAAAATTCATTGACTTTTCCTTGTCCGAAGCAAGCCAGGAAGGTGACAAATGCCCCCAAATTTTGATCCCTTGGCTGTCAGTATGCTACAATGGTCGTAAGAATGAGGACTGGTTTCAAGTCCCTTTTCTCAGTGCCGTTGTAACTTCAAAAGGCTGCTTAACGAATCGTATAAGTCGAGAATTACCTGTATTGATTCTGGTTGTTTGAAGGCCATCCACGAAGACAGATTTGCTTAAAAGCCCTAAATCTAGAGGGATTTTGGTCCCAGACACGGAGTTCAAATGGGTTGGGCCGTTTGCAATTGAGAAAAAATAAAATAAAAAGGCCCATTGTTAGGATACGGTTTATTTCTCCTGCTAGGGAGAGCATGTTCTTTAAACCTTGCTGTGATTCATTAACTCGGATTTAGGGTTAAGCCTGTTGCGTCATCCAAATACACAGACAATTGTCAGCCTCCTGGAAAACTTTTTTTTATTATATGTCCATCTTGATAAGAAATATAGGCAAATATCCGCTAAGCCCAATTGCTCAATAGGCCTTGTGCAATCCCCTTTCTGGATACGGAGTTGAGATTACTAGATTTTATCCGATCCATTTTTATTTTTATTTTTCCTTTGAACTTTCAATGATGAGGTCTGTTTACGTTCTCTTTTACCTGTGTTTCTCCGAAAATAAGACCTGGTCATTGATAGATAGATAGATAGATAGATAGATAGATAGATATAGATAAAGAGGTGTGTGTGTGTGTAGAGAGGGAATAGAATAGAATAGAAGAATAGAATAGAATAGAATAGAATAGAATGTAGAGTAAAGTAGAGTAAAGTAGAGTGGAATAGAATAGAGTAGAATAGAATAGAATAGAATAGAATAGAAGAATAGAATAGAATAGAATAGAATAGAATAGAATAGAATAGAATAGGCTGGGAGGTGATTGCCCCTCCCGTAAGGTATAAAGGTCAGGCCAAGATGACGAAACCTTTGCGGGAAGCAAAGTCATTTTTTCCGGTTCAGATTCATTCTTGAAGCTCTTTGTACTTGGTTGGTTGGGGTTTTTTTTTTTTTTCCTAGTTCAGTGGACACTTCTGTTATTGGCAGCACTTCACAGGAAAGAAAGGTGGGTGCTGATCTCGAGGGACTGTTTGAGATTCCTTACTGGTTGAGAATGAAAATAATTCCCAGCGTTTGCAATAAAGCAAGACTTGTTTTTAAAATAAGTGTGTGTGTAATTACGGTCTCAGGAGCCTTGGTCAGAGCAGTCAGTAGCAAATGCTCACTGAACTAGTTGTTACACCGGTTGAATTGCAGCCCTGATGCAGTTGTATTATTGCACTCATGGCATATACTTATTTACATTTGATTTCTGATTTCCGATTGACCTCACATAAGCCAGACAGGGACAGCCAAAGGAACAGATGTGGCCCAGGGGTTATGAAGCACCCAGGTCTGCTGTAGTATTAATGTTAACGTCTACGGAGATGAGCCAGGTCATAGTTGTCCCAAAGGAGCTTTTTCAAGAGGCAACTGGAGTCTTGTTAATTTTCGTTTTGCTTTTTGATCACAAACTGAGCAACGTGGCCTATGTAGTACGATGGAGTGAGCCGTGGCCAGATTTGTACATTGGGTAAACAAAACAGCCACTTCACAAGCGCATGGCGCAACCTAGGAGAAAACAAACCCATCAGGATTAGATACAGCCGTCTATCTGCATTTATAAGACAAAGACCCACTCTTTGGAAGATTTCAATGTAGAGATTTCAACGTAGAGAAAAGTAAAGTCCTACACTTAGGCAAGAAAAACCAAAAGTACACATATAGACTGGGTGAAACCAGGCTCAATAGCAGTAACTGTGAGAGGAATCTTGGAGCTTAGTGGACAACCAGCTAAATAGGAGCCAGCAGTGTGCAGCAGCAGCCAAAAAAGCTAATGCAATCCTAAATTGTATTAACAAAGGGTACAATCGAGATCAAGGGAGGGACTAATACCACTCTATAAAGTATAAAGCACAACAAAGAATGTTCTTTCTGCACCAACTCAGAAAGCTCAAACTGCCCAAGGAGCTGCTTATCCAGTTCTACAGAGGAACGATTGAGTCTGTCATCTGCACCTCTATCACTGTCTGGTTTGATTCTGCAACCCAACAAGACAGACACAGACTCCGGAGGGTAATTCGGACTGCAGAAAAAACAATGGCTACCAACCTGCCTTCCATGGAGGACCTGTATACTGCACGAGTCAAAGAGGGCTGTGAAAATATTTACAGACCCCTCACATCCCAGACATAAACTGTTTCAACTCCTTCCCTCAAAACGATGCTATAGAGCACTGCACACCAGAACAACTAGACACAAGGACAGTTTTTCCCCGAACGCCATCACTCTACTAAACAAATAATTCCCTCAACACTGTTCAAGTCTGCACTACTATTACTGTTAATCTTCTCATCACTCCTTATTGCCCATCCTCTCCCACTTGTGATTGTAGGACTGTAACTTTGTTGCTTGTCTCCTTACGATTTATATGGACCATTTCCTAGTATGATTTGATTGCTTATTGTACCCTATGACTATCATTGTGTTGTATGTTATGATTCTTGATTCTTAATGAATGTATCTTTTCTTTTATGTCCACTGAGAGCATTTGCACCAAAGACAAATTCCTTGTGTGTCCAATCACACTTGACCAATAAAGAATTCTATTCTATTCTATTCTACTCTACTCTACTCTACTCTACTCTACTCTACTCTACTCTACTCTACTCTACTCTACTCTACTCTATTCTATTCTATTCTATTCTATTCTATAAAGCCTTATTAAGACTACACCTAGAGTACTGCATCCAGTTTTAGTCACCACACTATAAAAAAGATGTTGAGACTTGAGAAAAAGTGCAGAGAAGAGCAACCAGGATGATGAGGGGACTGGAGACTTAAAACATATGAGGAATGATTGCAGAAACTGGGCCTGGCTAGTCTAGGGAAGAGAAGGACCAGGGGAGACAGGATAGCAGTGATTGCTCTCTATGCTATTCTATGCAATTCTATTCTATTTTCTATTCTATTTTCTATTCTATTTTCTATTCTATTTTCTATTCTATTCTATTCTATTTTTAAAAAGGAAGGATCTAAAACCGAAAGAGAATAGGGATGTCAGAATGGAAGACTAAAACAGAAATACCATAGAAATATATAGCTGTATAAATGTATTTAAAGTATGTATTTCATGCCATAAGATGTGTGACAACAAGGATTGTCAGGATGATTACACCGCATCCAATGTTTTTAATAATTTACTTAATAAGTTTTGTATTAAGAAAGAAAGAAGAAAGAAAGAAGAAAGAAAGAAAGAAAGAAAGAAGAAAGAAAGAAGAAAGAAAGAAAGAAAGAAAGAAAGAAAGAAAGAAGAAAGAAAGAAGAAAGAAATAGAGAGCTCTGTTTTCAAGGGGCCTTTCAACAAAAGCTCGCAGGATCCTCGCAAAGTTATTTTGTTCAAGCCGATCTGGATTCAGAAACGCTGTTCAAAGCAAAACGTCTGGGTTTTTTTTTTCCGTGTCTGGCTGTGCGTGATGTGCCTTCAGAAAACATCTGGCGCAGGCCCGTCATGTTGTATGAAAAAGAAATGAAATTGAAACAATCCAAAGCGTAATTGTCTCCAGCTGCTGGGCTGCACGTCAGACAGGACATAAAATGAGAAGGGACCCCACTTGACGGTGCTTGGTTGGTGCCAGAAAAGAAGAGAGATTTTTGCTTTTCATGAAACCATGACTAAACTTGGTTTTACCGGTGGTTGGGGGGGAGAGAAACAAACCTTAGCCTCGATATTCAACCTTCAGTAGAAAATTGTATCTCCAAATTGTTATGGAACGGGGCAGCTTTCTCAGTGAGATAAATTTGTTTTGATATTCCAGACTCTTTTTAAAACTTCCAGCCATCTTGTCCGTAGCTCTGGAATTTTTACGATAGTCCTTCCATCCAAGAGCTAATTGGTAAAGTTGAATATTTGTAGCTGCTCTCTGAGCTTGGTTGTTTTCTTGCAGACATTTCAATCCAAGTGGCCTCAACGTCTCTCTAAAAAGGATGCAAATGACCAGCTGTCTGCAAGGAGTATCAATCCTTCCGTTCCCACGGTCCAAGTCAGAACCGAAGAAGCTTCTTGGATGAGAAGCGAAACGCCACAGAGAGGAAGGGGTCAAGCTATTTTTGAAAGCCCCCAAAGGCCAGACAAGAAATAATGGATGGAAACTGATCAAGGAGAGATTCAACCTGGAAATAAGGAGAAACTTTCTGACAGGGAGAACAAGCAACCCATGGAACAGAAGTTGCCTTCGGAAGTTGTGGGAGCTTCATCACTTGAGACCTTCAAGAAGAGATTGGACTGCCATTTGTCAGAAATGGTGTAGGGTCTCCTGCTTGGGCAGGGGGTTGGACTAGATGACCTATAAGGTCCCTTCCAACTCTGATTATCTGTTATCTGTCTTCAAAGAAAAACTAAGGAAGTCCAGTTGCCTCCTGAAAAAAGCACATTTGGGACAGTGGTGGGATTCAAAAAATGTTACTACTGGTTCTGTGGGCGTGGCTTGGTGGGCAGAGCGTAGCTTGGTGGGCGTGGCAGGGGAAGGTTACTCCAAAATCCCCCTTCCCTCCCCACCCCATTAACCTGCTTTCCAGCTCCATTCTCCTGTGCAGGGCAACCAAAGAAGACCCAGCCAATCAGATGGGACTCGGGAGGCAGAGAATAGATGGAGGCGGGGCCAGTCAGAGGCGGTCTTTGCCGGTTCTCTGAACTACTCAGAATTTCCGTTGCCGGTTCTCCAGAACTGGTCAGAACCGGCTGAATACCACCTCTGCTTTGGGTCAACGATCAGGCTTAGATTCAGCAGTCCATCTGAATTTCAAAGACAAAGGACGCTCTTTGGAAGACAGCAAAGACCACATTTTATTTATTTATTTATTTATTTATTTATTTATTTATTTGATTTGATTTGATTTGATTTGTCAATCGCTTACAAGATAACAGGTATGTCTAAATATAGTTATGAATACATGAAATGGGTACATATAAGAAAAATATAAGAAAAATAAAAGAAACAAGAGGACAGGGACGGTAGGCACAATTGGTGCGCTTATGCACGCCCCCTACAAGCCTCTTAGGAAAGGGATGAGGTCCATAGTAGACAGTCTAAGGTTAAAGTTTTTGGGGTTTGTGGAAAAAACCAGAGTCAGTAGAGTATTCCAGACATTGACCACTCTGTTGCTGAAGTCGTATTTCCTGCCATCAAATTTGGTGCGGTTAACCTTGAGTTTGTATCTATTGTGTGCTCTTGTGTTGTTATGGTTGAAGCTGAAGTATTCATTGACAGGTAGGACATTGCAATGTATGATTTTATATACCATACTTAGATCAGACCGAAGACGGCGTAATTCAAGGTTTTCTAGTTCTAAAATTTCAAGTCTGGTGGCGTAAGGTATTCTACAACGAGTAGAAGAGTGGAGAACTCTTCTTGTGAAATATTTCTGGACTTTCTCAACTGTGCTAATATCCGATACGTAATGTGGGTTCTAGACTGATGAGCTGTATTCGAGTATTGATCTAGCAAATGTTTTGTATGCTCTAGTTAGTAGTGTGATGTTACCAGAGAAAAAGCTACGTAGGATTAGGTTAACAACTCTTAATGCCTTTTTGGGTATGTAGTTACAGTGGGCTCCAGCACTTAGATCATTTGAGATGAGTATTCCAAGGTCCTTGACAGAGCTTGGATCAGAAAGGACTACTGGTTTGAAAGAGGGGGTCAAAGAGTCCATCTAGGTCAAAGTTGAACAGTCCTCCCTCCACAGAGGGGGAGGGATGTGACACATCTATGACCAGTCTACAACACAGTCCTTTCCGCAGTTCCAAGAAGGCTCCACACCCATTTGCACCACTCAGGTGTGACCCTGAGGACACAGAGAAACCTCCAAGAGGCCTCAATGACCCTCTAAAAGGACGCAAATGACCAGCTTTGTCTGTAAGGAGTATCAGTCCTTCCATTCCCCACCATCCAGTCAGAACTGAGGAAGCTTCTTGGAGGAGAAGCGAAAGGTCTTCAGAAGAAAAAACAAGAAAGTCCAGTTGCCTCTTGAAAAAAAAAAAAAAAGCATCTTTTGGGAGGACTGAGAATCTCCGTAGATGTTGAATAGATTGTGCAACGGGTTCAACACTCTGAATAAACGGGGCGATCCGATGGCTTCTGCCCTTCGGGGAATCTGATGGGCTTTATTTCCTTTCAGTTTAGCACAATGTTTTCTCAACTTTGGTATACCTGCTTTTTGTGTCCTGATTAGTGTATTGTTTGAGGACTTCATGGCAACGTGACAAAATGTAATTTATGTTTATTAATTTCTGGGCGAAGACCTGTTTAACTTGCACATGTTTTCATCTTGTATTTTAAATTTTATATCCTATAGGATGCCTGATTTGAATTTTGAGGCTTCTGGCATGCATAAATAAACAAATAAATGCCTGGACATGATCTTATGACATAGTTATTTAATTTTCTGGCATGTTTTTATTCGTTTATTTAAGGTATAAATCGCTTGTCAGCAGGGAGGTATGGTTTACAAACCTAACCTTCCACTTATGTAACCGTGAAGTTGTGATGTTCCAGATGCCAGTGGCATAAACAGTCTTCAACAACATCGATTATTTAAATTCCTGCCTTGTGACTGTTGCTAATTTGTTGATGAACCTTAAATTGAGGGTTTCATTGCTGTTTGACTCGCCTAAATCTGGACCTGGATGCATATTAAATTGGGAAGTTATTTCTCCGTACCTTATTTCAAAGTTTTTCAAACTTGGCAACTTTAAGATGGGTACACTTCAACTCTCAGAATCCCCCAACCAAAATGCTTTAAGATGGTTGGACTTCCACTCCCAGAATTCCCCAACCAAAATGCTTTGAGATGGGTACACTTCCACTCCCAGAATTCCCCAACCAAAATGCTTTGGGATGGTTGGACTTCCACTCCCAGAATTCCCCTGCCAGCAGGCTTTGAGGTAGGTGGACTTCAACTCAGCCAGAATGGGGAATTCTGGGAGTTGAAGTCCCTATTGTCTTAAACCTTACCAAAGTTGAGAAACTTTGTGCTAAACCGAAAGGAAATAAAGCCCATCAGAGCTTGGAACTGCCATCATTGAACCCAATGGCCGCAAGTGGCTATTTTGGCAGCGGAGAATTTCAGCCACCCTGGGAAATCTGACTCAAAGGAGAGGCAGGCAGATAAGCGCCTCTCCCCTCTGAAGTTCCCAAGCATTCCCAACCCCCTTTTTCCCAGAAAAGACCTGGGATTTTGCTCCCCTGGAGAATGATGGCATGTCGTCCTTCTCACCCTCCTTGCTCCCTCCAGAGAACCAGACCTGCAGCCGCGTCAAGAGGCGCCCGGTGGCCTGGCCGTCAGATTCCCACACCTCTTTATTTAGCAAGCAAGCCAGAAATGGAAGCTGTACTCAAAGTACTGTATGTAGTCTTTGCTTTTCCTGGCATTTGCATCAGGATCCTCTCCAAGCCCTGACCAAAAAAAGAATTCTTATGTCATTGGAAGGTGCCGAGAATTCAATATTATCGGGTGATATTTGTTGGCTATTCTAGATTATTATTATTATTATTTCTTCTCCTCCTCCTCCTCCTCCTCCTCCTCCTCCTCCTCCTCCTCCTCCTCCTCCTCCTCCTCCTCCTCCTCCTCTTCCTTCTTCTCCTTCTCTTCCTCCTCCTCCTCCTCCTCCTCCTCTTCTTCTTCCTTCTTCTCCTTCTCTTCCTTCTCCTTCTTCCTCCTCCCCTTCTTCTTCTTCTTCTTCTTCTTCTTCTTCTTCTTCTTCTTCTTCTTCTTCTTCTTCTTCTTCTTCTTCTTCTTCTTCTTCTTCTTCTTCTTCTTCTTCTTCTTCTTCTCCTCCTCCTCCTTCTGCTTCTTCTTTTTCTCCTCCTCCTTCTTCTTCTTTTTCTCCTCCTCCTCTTCTTCCTCCTTCTCCTTCTTCCCCCTCCTCCTCCTCCTTCTTCCTCTTCTTCTTCTTCTCCTCCTCCTCCTTCTCCTCCTCCTCCTCTTCCTCCTCCTCCTCCTTCTCCTCCTTCTCCTTCTCCTCCTCCTCCTCCTTCTTCTTCTCCTCCTTCCTCTGCTTCTTTTCTTTGTCCTCCTCCTCCTCCTCCTCTTCCTCCTCCTCCTCCTCCTCCTTCTTCTCTTCCTCTCCTCCTCCTCCTCCTCCTCCTCCTCCTCCTCCTCCTCCTCCTCCTCCTCCTCCTCCCTCCTCCTTCCTCTCCTTCTCCTCCTCCTCCTCCTCCTCCTCCTCCTTCTTCTCCTCCTTCCTCTGCTTCTTTTTCTTTCTCCTCCTTCTCCTTCTCCTCCTTCTTCTCCAATTTGCACCCGTGTTCTCCCTGCCTGAGCAGCTCAGGAGTTTTTCTCCTAACAATGTCGAACAAACTAGAGTGGATTTGGAGTTGGGGGAGGAGGAGGAGGAGGAAGAAGACATTGGGGGCCCTGGTGCTCTCTAAGCTGAGTGGTTTTCTTGCAGACATTTCATGACCCAACTAGGGAACATCATCAGTGCTAGAAGAGAGAGGGGTTTGCAGAGAGGAAGACGGGGAGGAGGAGAAGGACCGTGGAGATGCTGCAACCATCGTAAGAATGAAAAACAGTCACAAGTCCCTTTTTTTCAGTGCCATTGTAACTGTCACTAAATGCATTGTTGTAAGTCGAGGACTGCCTGTACAATCCCTGCAACCATCCCTCATATGTTTTAGCCTCCAGTCCCCTAATCATCTTTGTGACTCTTCTCTGCACTCTTTCTAGAGGAGACATCCAGAAGACTTCGGCCACCAAAGGAGAAGAGAGGACTCCTTGGGGAAGACCCAGATGTTGGGTAAGATAGAAGGCAGAAGGAAAAACGCACAGTCCACATTTTGGACACGGAGGAATTCTGGTTTGAAAGAGGGGTCAAAGAGGCCATCTATCTCAAAGTTGAACAGCCCTCCCTCAACGGGGGGGAGGGGATAGGATTTCATCTATCTCCAGTCTACTACACGGTCCTTTCAGCACTTCCAAGAAGGCTCCACACCCATTTGCACCATTCAGATGACCCTGAGGACACAGAGAAACCTCTAAGTGGCCTCAACAACCCTCTAAAAGGGTGCAAATGACCAGCTGTCTGCAAATATCAAAGAATATCAATCCTTCCTTCCCCACCATCCAGTCAGAAGGCTCCACACCCATTTGCACCATTCAAATGACCCTGAGGACACAGATAAACCTCCAAGTGGCCTCAACGACCCTCTAAAAAGGATGCAAATGACCAGCTGTCTGCAAGGAAGATAAATCCTTCCATTCCCCACCATCCAGTCAGAAGGCTCCACACTTATTTGCACCCCTCAAATGACATACACACACCTCCAAGTAGCCTCAACGACCCTCTACAAGGATGCAAATGACCCTCTTTGTCTGCAAGGAGTATCAATCCTTCCGTCCTCCACCATCCAGTCAGAGCTGAAGAAGCTTCTTTGGATGAGAAGCAAAATGTCTTCAAAGAAAAACCAGAAAGTCCAGTTGAAATAAAAGCACCTTTGGGACAACCCTAAACTAGATGACCAAGGATCTCCATAGACATTCGTGGAAGGAAAAGGGGATGGAAGAGAAGAAGATGGTTAGATAGAGTCATCATCGACGCCACGAACATGAATTTGGCCAAACTCTGGAGACAATGGAGGATGGGGGGCTTGGTATGCTATGGGGTCACGAAGAGTAAGACACAACTTGGCAATTGAACAATCAAGGTGCTAAAATTACAGTTATTCTTGGGGGCTAAATCACCTGGCAAATTAGAATTCCATTTTAGGAACCCCTTATGTCTTATTTGCAAGGGGCGCGATGGCTCAGGGACTGAGACGCTTTGCTTGTTGATCAGAAAGGTTGGCAGTTCTAATACAAATTATCACAGCTGCAAATTTATCGATGGCCCAAACATGGAAATTAAAAGAAATACCTAATGATGAAATAATAATAATAAAAAATTTTACATTGCGCCGAGCTAGATAGCTTAATGTTAGAACTGAAGGAACAAGATTCCTCAAGAATTCTATGAAATATGGGGAAAAAATAATAATTGGGGGGGGGGGATATGAAAGGAATTTGAAAAATGTAAAATAGAAGTTAAAGAAAGAGTTTATACTACAATAAAATATCTAAGATAGAAATGAATATACAGATTTACAATGTAAAGATATATGTATATATGTACAGTATATATGTTTTCTGAGGTTCTCGCGGGTATTTGTATGTGGATCTTTGGTTATTCGGGTTTTCTCCCGCGTAATATTGGAAGTATCTAGGCAACGTTTCGATGAAGTCTCATTCATCATCTTCAGGCTTGTGTCTTCAGCTCTGTGCCAAACTCTGGAGATAGAGTTCACTCACTCTGAGAAGCACAGAGCTGAAGACACAAGCCTGAAGATGATGAATGAGACTTCATCGAAACGTTGCCTAGATACTTCCAATCTTACGCGGGAGAAAACCCAAATAACCAAAGATCCACGTACAGTATATATCTATATATCTATGGTATTCAGCTTTGTTCAGGTATTTTCCCACATCATTATAGTTGTGCTTTTAAAGTTGTAGCAACGTTTCGGCAGAATTTCATCTGCCATCATCAGGCTTCTGTATTGTGTTAGTCTATATATCTATAGATAGATATAGATATAGATATGGATATAGATCTATAGATCTATATCTATATCTATAACTATATCTATCTATCTATCATCTACCTATATACACAAACATACAAATGCTATATTGTTTGATGACATTCTGATATTATAACAATGTAAAGACTGCTGATATATGTCAAAAGATCACCACGTTCAAATGTTTTTAAATTTTAACTTTCAATAAAATTTATTTTTTTAAAAAAGAGAGGTCGGCAGTTTGGAGGTTCGAATCCCTAGCGCCGCTTCACGGAGTGAGCTCCCGTTACTCGTCCCAGCTTCTGCCAACCTAGCAGTTCGAAAACATGTACAAAAATGCAAGTAGAAAAATAGGGACCACCTTTGGTGGGAAAGTAACAGCGTTCCTCCATTTGCCTTCTTTGGCGTTGAGTCCTGCTGGCCACATGACCGCGGAGATGTCTCTAGACAACGCCGGCTCTTTGGCTTTGGAACGGAGAAGAGCACCGCCCCACTAAAGCCAGAAATGACTAGCACATATCTACGAGGGGAACCTCTACTTTTATCTCTTTTTTTAAAAAAATAATAAGCCGTGGAAATGTGCAAATCAGAGCTTTTGATGCTTTGTTTCCCCAAAGTTCCCAATTTTAAACCTGTCTCAAATCCACAATGAGAGATGGAAGGAAGTCTACGGTTGGGTTGAGGTCATTTGGCTCCCGGCCACGAGTTGGGTGGATGTGATTTTTTTACTCTCTTTTGCTGCTACCCCAGACCCTTTCCTTCCTCAGGGACCCACTGCAATCATTTTTTGGGGGGTAAGGGAAACTTTTTTTGGGGGGTGGAGAAATGTCATATTTTTCTCCCTCAGCCGGTGAGCAATTCCAGGACGTGATTTAATACATCTGGAGGGAATTAAATGGAAGGCAGGGGTCTGCCTGAAGCTTTCCATGTCGGAAAAATAAAACCCCACTTTTTTTTCCCTTTCTCTTTTTTTTCCTCCTTTTTTTAATGGCTGGCACGCTCACGTTTTGGAAAAGAAGTGAGCGTGGCCTTCATTAAAACAGAGAGCGAAGGTCAGGAATTTCCAAAGAAAAGTAAAACAACGGCGTGGAACATTATCTCCACCGGCAAACATGCTTTCCCTGTTTTTATTATGTCCAACAATTTTTGTCTGGAGGGGAGAACTTGCCCATTGTGTGGAAAATTCCTCAAAAAAACAGAAGCTTGGTCAGTCCTCGACTTATGACCACAAAAGAGCCCAATGTTTCTGTTGCTGAGACAGTGGTCACTTGAATTCCCCTCCCCTGGAAAAACCTTTCTTGACCCGGTTGTTAAGTGAAGCACCACGGTCGTGAAGTCAGTCACACGGCTGGGACGCTGCGACCGTTGTAAATACGAGTCAGTTGCCAGTTTGATCACATGAGCGCGTGGATGCGACGACAGTCGTAAGTGTGAAATTGCAAAAATATGCTGGGTGTTGAAGCTAGTTCATGCTATGCTTTATATTTATAGAACTAAATTTGACATTGCTGTATTGTGTGTGATATAGTGTGATATAGTGTGGAACATGGTGGCTCAGCGGCTAAGACGCCGAGCTTGTCAATCAGAAAGGTCGGCAGTTCGGCGGTTTGAATCCCTAAGCGCCATGTCACGGAGTGAGCTCCCGTTACTTGTCCCAGTTCCGTAAAGTGGACTGTAGACCGTAGTAGGCCATAAAGTGGGTGTGTGTGGGTCTCTAACAATGCTTCAAGCTCTAAGCACACAGCGCTTATAAGCTGCATCTTGAATAATGGGAAGTGAGCTTCCTATACTCTTCTCCACTGTCCTCACCACTTTCCATAGGGACTTTCGATCTGAGGCACTGCTGCCACCAAACCAAACAGGGATGTGGTTTATTAAAACCAGGGGTGGGAAGCTACTGGTTCGGCCCGGTTCTATAGAACCGGTAGCTTCGAAGAGCAGCTGACACCAAACTGGTTCACTGCAACGACTTTCTGGTTGTCTGTTTGGCCCACTCGCCCGCCCGGGCTCTTGGCTGTCCTTTATTTCCTGCTTTTTCAACCTCAACTGCTTTACGCGGCACAGCAGAGGTTGAAAAAGCGGGAAAGAAGTGGATTTTCAAATGCTGCACACCTGCGCACAGCGCTTGTCAGCTGTCCGGGCATCACAGTTGATGATTTTTTTTTTGCAAACGCTGTACATGTGCACACAAAATGCACTCTCACCGAACCGGTTGTAACACCAGTTAATCCCACCCCTGGTTAAAACGCTCTCCATCGCGCCTCGGTAAAAAGTGGCCAGGACAGTAGGAGAAAGAGGTGGTCTCCTCATCCGATGCAGGAAACGCCGGCGCTGGATTGCGCGCTTCACAAAGGACAATATGTGGAGAGACTAGTTCTGATTGTTAGTTATCTGCACCCTCTGATACTTAACACTATCTGGACGACTTCTGCAGCTGCATCTTTGCAAGCAACATGCTTTTCTGCAAAGGAAAGTGAACGCAAGAGAAAACAGAAGAGGCAAAATTAAGCGCAATGGGTTTTTAATTAGAACAGCGCTCGAAGAATTTTAAACACGCCGGTATGCCCATTGCTGACTTGTTCGCTTTTTCCATCTTGCATCCACATGGAAAGCTTCAAACTTCTGCCTCTTTTGGGGAACTTTTCGTTTCTTCAGATCTATTTTTAACCAATTTGCTGCTGCGTGGGAAAGATCATTTTGTTAGGAGAACCACTGACAAAACATAAAGCCCAAACTACGGACACTCTTCCATTGACTATTTGTTTAGTGATCGTTCGAAGTTTCCACATCGCTTACAAAAGCGATTTAAGAACTTTTTTTCACACAGCCATTCTAGCATCTTCCAGGGTCACGTGCAGAGGTGGGCTGCTGCTGCAGGTTCGGACGGGTTCGCCGGAACCCCTTGTTCCAATTCTGAGCAGTTCGGATAATCAGCAAATTGGACCACCATCTGGCCCCGCCCCGCCTGTTTTTCAGGCCGTTTTCAGCTGTTTTTCAGGTGAAAAACAACTTGAAAACAGCCCCAAAAAACAACCTGAAAAAAACCTGAAAAACAGGCGGTTTTTAGGCCAGTTTTCGGGCCATATTCAGGCAATTTTGGGGGCATTTTCAGGCCATTTTTCAGGCCATTTTCAGGCTATTTTTCAAGACATTTTTCAGGCCATTTTTGAGCCATTTCCAGGTCATTTCCAGGCCATCTTTCAGGCCATTTTCAGGCCATTTCCTGGCCATTTTTGGGCCATTTCCAGGCCGTTTTCAGGCCATTTTCAGGCCATTTTTGAGCCATTTTCAGGTCATTTTTGGGGTGTTTTTCAGGCCGTTTTCAGGTCATTTCCTGGCCATTTTCAGGCCATTTTGGGGGCAGTTTTCAGGCCTTCTGGCTATTTCCAGGTTATTTTCTGGCCATTTTTAAAGTCATTTTCAGGCCAGCCATTGGTGGGATTAGCCCCAACCGGCTGAATCCTACCTCTTCCTTTGAGGCGAGTGGCCGAGAACCGGGGCTGGGTGTGATGAGTGACATCACCCACACAGTCACATGACCAACTGGCCACACATTGCCTACCCAGCCAGAGAACCAGTTGTTCCAAAATTTGCATCCCACCACTGGTCACGTGATCAAAATTCAGACACTTGGCAACTGGCATGTACTTATGACAGTGGCATTGTTTCGCGGGCCCCTTTTTGCGACCTTCTGACAAGCAAAGTCAATAAAAAAGCTGGATTCACTTCACAATCGTGTTACTAACTGAGCAACTGCCTTGATTCACTCAACGACTATGGTGAGAAAAGTTGTTAAATGGGGAAAAGATTCATTTTACAACTGTCTGACTTGGCAGCAGAAATTCTGGGCTAGACTGTGGTCGTAAATTGAGGATTATTTGTATATCCAAATAATGAAGTGGAATGAAGTGGAAGACCTTGAAAATTTAGCACGGAGCACCTTCCACATAGGTTAGTGGACTTCCTTATTCAATCTGCCTTTGGATTATGGATTTCCTGTCTGGCCGCTCATAGAGGGTCAGATTAGGTAATCATACCTCTTCAGCCCTTATTCTTAACACTGGTACACCACAGGGTTGCGTGTTGAGTCCCTTACTCTATACTCTTTATGGGCATGACTGCATTCCCACTGACGCTAGTAATACTATTACTAAATTTGCAGATGATACAACAGTGGTGGGACTTATCTCCGGGGGGATGAATCTGTCTACCGAGATGAGGTGGACCAGTTGCTTTCGTGGTGTGGAGATAATAACTTGGTCCTCAACACCAATAAGACCAAGGAGCTGATAGTGGACTATATAGAAGGAACAGATCAAACCTCCAGCCCTTTGCTTCTCAAGGGAGACCAAGGGGAGCAAGTGGCCAGTTTTAAGTTTCTGGGTGTTACCCTAAAAGAGGACCTGACCTGGGGGGCTCGCATTGCAGCCCTGGTCAAAAAGGTCCAGCAGAGATTATATTACCTGAGGCTTCTCAGGAAACAACAACCGAATGGAGAACTGCTGGTGACTTTCCTCTGTATGGTTTGCCAATTGCACAGGGGCCGATAGGAAAGCGCTCCAGAGGGTTAATGTCATCCCCCAGAGGACCATTGGTTGCCCTCTCCCCTCTTTGGAAGAGCTTTAGAGCTCCTGCTTACCTTAAGGAAGTTCAAAACATTCTCAAAGATCCATCTCATCCTGGGCACCTCCTTTTTTTTTTTTAAACTATTATTATCTGGCAGACGGCACAGGATAATAATAAAAACAAGGACAAATAGGCTGAAAAACAGCTTTTATCCCAGGGCGGTAGCTCGGTTGAATTCTGCTGTATAGTGTAGTGTTGGTGCGATATCAGGGGTTTTCATTTCAATATGTGGAGTGTGAAGGATGTGTGTTTGTGTTTATTTTCATGGTCATGGTGTGCATTGAAGATGGTGTTTGATTTCATTGTATGAGGTGCAATGACAGTAAAGTAAACTAATTAACTAACTCAACTAACTTCTACGTACTTCTGGAGGCCTACCTTCCCTACGTGATGTTTTCTCACACCGACCGACCCACATCCAAGCCTGCAGGGCGAGAGGAGTGATCCTTCTCGTTCCTTCACCACATCCTCCACCAGTTTTTCCTGTTTCTCCAAGGAGGATGAGTTGTGCGTGTGTGTGTGTGTTGTGTTTGAGAAGAACGACTGACGTGCCTGTGGGATCCGAGAAGCAACATGGCCAACCGGCTCTCGGAGGGAGACCTGAGGGAACTCAAGGATGCCTTTGCGCTCTTCAACCAAGATGGCGACGGGCTGATCACCTCCAAGGAGGTGGTGACCGTGATGAGATCCCTCGGGAAAAACCCCACGGAATCTGAGGTGCGGAGCATCGTCGGTGAGATCGAGGCCTACAAGGGCAAAGTAGATTTCCCAAGGTTCCTCTCCGTGATGGCCAGGAGGACAAGGCATTCCGACACCAAGGAAGAGATCCAAGCTGCCTTCCGCGTCTTTGACCGGAATGGAGACGGCTACGTCAACACGGCAGAGCTGCGACACGTCTTGACCGCCGTTGGGGAGAAGCTGACGGACGAAGAGGTGAAGCTGTTGATCAAGGAGATGGACAGGAAAGGGGACGGGAAGGTCAACTATGAAGAATTTGCGCGAATAATGGTGGAGAAGTAACGTCAAGGTTCAATTTCTTCTCAGGTTGGTGATTCTTCCAAAGGTGCTGTTGTGAAACAGATGTTTGGAATGGCCACCTTATGTCTAATAATTAGAGGAGAAGTCCAACAGAATACATAATAGCAGGGTTGGAAGGGACCTTGGAGGTCTTCTAGTCTAACCCCCTTTTCAAGCAAGAGACCCTATACAGTTTTAGACAAATGGCTGTCCAGTATTTTCTTAAAAAACCCAGAGTGATGGAGCACCCTCAACTTCTGGAGGCAAGTAGTTCCACTGATTAATTGTTCTCACTGTCAGGAAGTTTCTTCTTAGTTCTAGGTTGGATCTGTCTTTAGTGATCTTCCATCCATTGTCTCTCCTTCCTTCCTTCCTTCCTTCCTTCCTTCCTTCCTTCCTTCCTTCCTTCCTTCCTTCCTTCCTTCCTTCCTTCCTGTGGTGGGATTCAAATAAGTTAACAACTGGTTTTCTGCCTAATGATTTCTTCCAACAACCAGTTCTTCAAACTGCTCAGAAAAGTTAACAACTGGTTCTCCCAAAATGGTGCGAACTGGCTGAATCCCACCACTATTTCCTTTCTTCCTTCCCTCCCTCCCTCTTTCCTCTTTCCCCTTTTCTCTTTCCTTCCTTCCTCCCTTCCCTTCCTCCCTCTCTCCTCCCTCTTTCCTCCTTCCCCTTTTCTCCTTCCTTCCCTCCCTCCCTCTTTCCTCCCTTTCTTTTTCCTTCCTTCCCTCCCTCTCTCCTCCTTCCCCTTTCCCTTCCTTCCCTCCCTCCTTCCTTCCTTCCTTCCTTCCCTCCCTCCCTTCCTCCCTCTTTCCTCCTTCCCCTTTTCTCTTTCCTTCCTTCCTTCCTCCCTCCCTCCTTCCCTTCCTTCCTCCCTCTCTCCTCCTCCTTCCTCCTTCCTTCCCTTCCTTCCTTCCTTCCTTCCTTCCTTCCTTCCTTCCTTCCTTCCTTCCTTCCTTCCTTCCTTCCTTTCTTGTAATAGACTCATATGTCTAAAAGGGATCTTAGAGATCTTCTAGTCTAACCCATGTTCACGCAGGAGACCCTATACCATTCAGGACAAATGGCTGTCCAATCTCTTCTTTAAAAACCTCCAGTGATAAGGCACCCATTTCTTTAACAACAGATCTATCTAATCAGTAAAACCCAAAATCAACGTTTCTTTCCCCCCCACCACCCCAAGCACAAAGTCCAGAAACGGTTTCCAAGGAGAAGCAAATGTAATTGTGTTTCTTTTTCTTTTATCAAAGCAGATGATTGGTTTGCTATGGAGTTTTTAAACTGTTGTGGTGTTGCATGCTACCCAGAGTCACGTGTTTGTGAGGTATTCGTGGGGTATATAAATATGCTGAATAAATAAATGCACATTGTTTACAAAAGATGATTTGAACTGGAAACGTTTCAAATTTGAAACACGCATCCAGCAGGCACGGAACTCTTCCGTAGTCAGAACAATGCCAGGATTCTCCCATTAAAGTTGGAAACTTCCAATACGTATTGACCTCAACAGGATTCATATTCAAAATGTTTTGAACACCTCGGTGTGCCATCCAACACTTGATTGTAAGCCAAAGGCAATCCAGAACGGAGACATTAATCTCAACATTCACACAGCAGGCAGGACTATAAGAAATTTGTCAAGCGCACAAGGTGGAAAGAACAATAATATAGCGAAGAAAAATTAGGATACTATAATTTATCTAAGAACAAATTTCCTGACAGTGAGAACAATTAATCCGTGGAACAACTTACCTCCAGAAGTTATAGATGCTCCAACACTGGAAGTTTTTAAAAAGATGTTGGATAACCATTCGTCTGAAGTGGTGTAGGGCTTCCTGTCTAAGCAGGGGGATGGACTAGAAGACCTCCAAGGTCCCTTCCAACTCTGTTATTCTATTCTATTCTATTCTATTCTATTCTATTCTATTCTATTCTATTCTATTCTATTCTATTCTATTCTATTCTAATCCTATTCTATTCTGTTCTTATTCTATTCTATTCTATTCTATTCTATTCTATTCTAATTCTATTCTATTCTATTCTATATTCTATTCTATTCTATTATTCTATTCTATTCCTATTCCTATTCCTATTCTATTCTATTCTATTCTATTCTATTCTATTCTATTCTATTCAAATTCTATTCTATTCTATTCTATTCTATTCTATTCTATTCTATTCTATTCTATTCTATTCTAATTCTATTCTATTCTATTCTATTCTATTCTATTCTATTCTTATTCTATTCTATTCTATTCTAATTCTATTCTATTCTATTCTATTCTATTCTATTCTATTCTTATTCTATTCTATTCTAATTCTATTCTATTCTATTCTAATCCTATTCTATTCTATTCTAATCCTATTCTATTCTATTCTATTCTATTCTATTCTATTCTAATCTATTCTATTCTATTCTTATTCTATTCTATTCTATTCTATTCTATTCTTCTATTCTATTCTATTCTATTCTATTCTATTCTATTCTATTCTATTCTATTCTATTCTATTCTATTCTATTCTATTCTATTCTATTCTATTCTATTCTATTCTATTCTATTCTC
>NC_142014.1:80360898-80390898 GCF_049901735.1 Notechis scutatus | reverse complement strand
AGGGGGTGGAGATGAATAGGTGTGACAGATAATTATTCATCTTCTAGATGGACGGACTTGTTAGTCGGCAGTGAGAGAGAAACTATTTACCGGGGATGCCGGCGCTCCTAATAAAGGAATCTTCAGAGGGTTTGTCGAGTTTGGGGAGCTGGGTCAGAACACTCCCTTCAAGTATTGTGCTGAATAACAAATACAGAGATAGCCCTTGCTTAATGACTGGTCACTTAGCAAATATTCAAAGTTATGATGGACTTCACCAGAGTTACTGACAACCCTGTTCTGGAGGGTCACTTCCCCCCTGGGATCACATGATCACGTTTTTGGTGCTTGGCAACCAACTCACATTTGTTTGCGGAGTCCTGCGGTCATGTGACCACACCATTTTTTCATGTATGTTTCCCGCAAAAAAAAAACCAACTCTGACCATTGTGATGCCCCAGGGTGGGATACAAAATAAACACAGTCACAAAAAAACAGGTGAAGCTCCTTTTATTCCTTCCCTTTGCTTCCAAGCTCCCAATATACTTGACTGGAGACAAAAAAAACCTCCCCCACAAGCAGTTACCAGAAGGAGGAAATGCTGTTTAAATTATAAAGAGTAAAAAAACAACACAAACCAGGCAAGATAAGGGCTGGAGGACGTCCACAGATAACAGAACACACGCTGGGAAGGACGCCAAACTCAGAGAGGAACCATAAACTAGAGATATTTCCATGCTTTGTTTCCAGCGCTCGCCAATACGCATGTCCATCCTCTTATCCAGTTGTCACAGCTGCAGCCCATGAAAAGGATCAAGGCCCTCTCCTCCAGCATAGACCACGTCTCTCCCTTATCCTCTCCTCCCTGCATGCTCTAGGATGGAGAGGGGATGGACTTCTGACTGCCCAGCCAGCCTCTGCCCTTCCCACAACCTCCAGAGCCACCCTTCCACCCCCTGTCGGCTGTTCCTCCTCTCCCTCCGAGTCTGTCTCCACCAGGGGCATGGCAGCCATTAAGTGAAATGGGTTTGCTTAACCGTCACTGCAAAAATGGTAATAAATTTGGCATGGTCATCTGGTGACCTACTTAATGATCACCACGATGTAAGACTGTAATTCCAGGCTCAATTATAGCCGTAAATGAAGGATTACCCATAATGCATCTTTGCAGTTCCATAAACCTATCCACCTTCCAGATTTAACTCTGTGTTTTCCAACCTTGGCAACTTTCAAGTGCCGTGGACTTCAACTCCCAGAATCCCCCAGACAGCATAACTGCTTCAGGAAGAAAATTAACTCCTACACCATTCCTGCCAGGTGGCAGTCTACCTTCTTCCTAAAAGGAAGAGAGTCATTATCTTTAAAAACACATTCTTGTCTCCTTCTCTAATCGCTCATCCATCAGGAATTCATTTCAACGCCTTAGCACAAATTTACGCCTATCGCTCACTTTGGAATCTCCATTTCCATAGTGTTGTGATGTTTCAGTTGAGTATTAATTACAAACTCTAGCCAGGAGTAATCATTACAAGAGATAACCTTCCCAGAGGAGCACACACAACCCCCAATCAAAGAGTATCAAGTTGAGAAGGGACATCATTGGAAGGTACCGATTGTTAGAGAAGTAAAAGGAAGGAATGTGAAGTGGGTTTGTTTGACCGAGGTTAAAATAGATACGTTGCTATAGCTAGTGAGCCTTAACAGACATTTTGCTGACAGCAGAATTAAAATGACCAGGCTGTAAAGATCTATTTATCTATATATAAAAAAAGATGGGATAGACGGAGATCATTTTTGTTGTATTTTAAGAGAAGTTGAGAAGTTATCAAAATGGTTTATATTTGTGAAGAAGGGAGAAGTCATTTTGTTACGACTTTCTGTTTTTTTGCCTGTACCGTAGTAGTCTTTCCAAAATTGATAAATACATAAATAAAAATATATTCTTATATTTTTCTTTCTTTAATACTTTTCTTTTTGGCACTAAATCTTTTTTTTTTCAGTTTCTATAGGTAGTCCTCAGTGGCGGATTTCAAACAGTTTTACCATCGGTTCGGTGGGCGTGGCTTGGTGGGCATGCTTTGCGTGCGTGCATGCACTTTGCCTGCGCGCGCACGCCAAACACACATTTTGCGCAGGCGCAGAGGCGTTCCAACTCACCTCCCGCAAGTCTGCATCTCTCCCGGTTGCTTCAGCAGCTGACGGGCGGCACTCTGCTGTGCCGCGCATAGCAGCTGCGCTTCAAATTCAGAGGATAAAGGTGGGTATGGCCCAACGGCCGAGTGGCGAGTTTTGGTCTCCGTTGCTCATCGCTGATACCGGCTCGGCAGAACCGGGCCGAACCTGTAGAATGCCACCACTGTTAGTCCTTGACTTACAGCCAGGGGTCGGATTCAACCAGTGTAACAACCGGTTTGGTGAGTGCGTACTTTGCGCGTGCACAGCGTTTTGCAACTCACCTTCTGCTGCAAGCTCTGTGTGTAAAACAGCTGACGTGCAACAATCCACTGTTCCACGCAAGGCAGCTGAGGTAGAAACCCTGGAAATAAAGCACAGCTGCGGCGGGCAAGTGGGCCCAACAGCTGATCATCAGAGCAAACCACTCGCAGTTGATCTTCAGAGATATTGGTTCAGCTCGACTGAGCTGAACTGGGCCGAACTGGTAGAATCCCACCCCTGCTTACAGCCATTCTTTTAGTAACAGTACAAAAATTACAACAGGGCCAAGAGAACAAAGTGACTTACGACCTGTTTCACGCTGACGACCGCTGGAGAATTCCCCACGATCACATGATCAAAATCTGGACGCCTGGCAACTGGCAAGTGTGCTTGTGACGGTTGCGGTGTCCCTGGGGTCTCGTGATCCCCTTTTTGTGACCTTCTGACAGACAAAGTCAACAGGGAAACTAGATTCACGTCGCAACCAGGTTACGAACACCTGTAACGATTCCCTTAGCAACTGTGGCAAAAAAGGTGGCAAAACGGGGGCAAAACTCACTTAACAACCATCCTGCATAGCAACAAAAGCGTTGGGCTCAATGGTGGATGACGTATGTTGAGGACTGTAATCGTTTTCATTTTTTTTTTTTTTGGTGATTGGCATTTTTAATTTTAAAAAATCATAAAATAAATGTAGGAAAAGGAGTGTTTGAAGGCCACGAGATGATTGTATGGCAGTGGTGGTATTCTGCCAGTTTGGCCCGGTTCTACCGAGCCGGTAGCGGCAATGCGTAGCAGAGACCGAACCAGTTCTCCAAAGTGTACATTTTGCAAAGTCCGTTCATGCATGCAAAGTACGCCCACCTAGCCACACCCAACGAACCGGTGGCAAAACTTTTGGAATCTCATCCCTGTTGTATGGCGTTGGCTTCATGAGAACATCAGGGTTAGAGTAGCATCCAGGCTTGTCATGCAACAAAAATTAAGATATCCTGACCTTTCCACCCATGCTTGAGGTTGCCATGGATTATGGGATCCCTCCCTACCTCATCAACCAGTCCAACAACCACCCATCTTCCTACCTTGTGGCAAGGTGGCATTCCAGAAGGTTCCCGAGTTTCCAAACCTGGGCCTGAAACCACAAGCAGGGTGGAGACTGGACTTGTGGTTCTTTTGCCTCCTACTAACAGACACCAGATTTTCCTGTCTCACCAGAGAGAAACCCAGAGTGTGCTTCTCTTAAGGAGAGAGAGAGACACACACACAACGTTGGGTGCAACACAACCGGCAAGATGTCCCACAAGTTCACCGAAGCCGAGATCGAGATCTTCAAGGACTCCTTCAGCCACTTTGACTTGGACGGCGACGGAGTCATCACCAAGAAGGAACTGGGCACCGTCATGCGGTCCCTCCAGGACATTCTTCAGGAGACCTTCACCGATGAGGAGGTGGAGGACATGCTGAAGGAGGCTGACCTGAATGACGACGGGAAGGTCACCTTTGAGGAGTTTGTGAAGATGTTGGCCAAGAAGGGGGCGTAGGTGAAGGAGGAAACCCCCCAGCTCTTTTCTTCTTGGTACGGTGAGGAAGCAGGGGAGACGTGGGGGGACAGCCAATGAGGATGTTTCTAGGGTGTATTGTGGTTTGGGCTAAACCTGGTTTCTTTGCTTCTCTCTTTCTGCTTTCTCTTTCCCTCTTCCTTTCTTCTGCATTCCGGACATACCGGAAATGGTGGACAGACTAAAAAATGAATTGAATAGAATAGATAATAGAATAGAATAGAATAGAATAGAATAGAATAGAATAGAATAGAATAGAATAGAATAGAATAGAATAGAATAGAATAAGGAAAGAATAGAGTAGAGTAGAGTAGAGTAGAGTAGAATAGAATAGAATAGAATAGAATAGAATAGAATAGAATAGAATAGAATAGGAAAGAAAGAAAGAAAGAAAGAAAGAAAGAAAGAAAGAAAGAAAGAAAGAAAGAAAGAAAGAAAGAAAGAAAGAAAGAAAGACGGGAGGGAAGGTGAAGATGGAAAGAAAGAAAGAAAGAAAGAAGAAAGAAAGAAAGAAAGAAAGAAAGAAAGAAAGAAAGAAAGAAAGAAAGAAAGAAAGAAAGAAAGAAAGAAAGAAAGAAAGAAAGAAAGAAAGAAAAGAAAGAGGATGGGAGGGAGAGAGAATAGAATAGAATAGAAATATGGATCAGAAGAGAAGAGAATGAAGTTTAGAATAGAATAAAATAAAATAAAATAAAATGTTTAGAATAGAATAAAATAGAATAGAATGAAGTTTAGAATAGAATAGAATAGAATAGAATAGAATAGAATAGAATAGGAAAGAAAGAAAGAAGAAAGAAAGAAAGAAAGAAAGAAGAAAGAAAGAAAGAAAGAAAGAAAGAAAGAAAGAAAGAAAGAAAGAAAGAAAGAAAGAAAGAAAGACGGGAGGGAAGGTGAAGATGCAAAGAAAGAAGAAAGAAAGAAAGAAAGAAAGAAAGAAAGAAAGAAAGAAAGAAAGAAAGAAAGAAAGAAAGAAAGAAAGAAAGAAAGAAAGAAAAGAAAGAGGATGGGAGGGAGAGAGAGAGAATAGAATAGAATAGAATTCGAATAGAAGCTGGAAGGGGAACCTTGGAGGCTTTCTCGTCCAACTCCCTGCTCAGGCAGGAAACCCAAATCCTCCAAACTTCTGAAGGATAGGCAGTCTTACTTTCTGGAAATCATTGTTCAGAACATTTTAGGATACAAGGACTCCTCGACTTACAACCACCATTGAGCCCCAAATTTTTGTTGCTAAGCAAGTTTTGATGGCTAAGTGAGTTTCGCCTCATTTTGGCACCTTTCTGGCCACCCTGGTGAAGCGAAGGTAACACGGTCATTAAGCGAATCTGTCTTCCTCCATTGACATTGCTGGTCGGAAGGTCGCAAAAAGGAGACCACATGAGCCCAGGGACGCTGCAACCGTCATAAATATGAGTCAGTTTGCCAAGTGGCTGGATTTTGACGATGTGACCCTGGTGGAATTCTGCAACGGTCGTAAGTGTGAAAAATGGATCCAGGAGTCATTTTTTCCAGTGTCGTTGTGACTTTGAACGGTCGCTAAATGAACCTTTGCAAGCCGAGGACTACCCATAGGGGGAAAATCCAACCGTTTCTCTGTGGAAACTTCAGTGTATTTTAATCCGTCCATTTGATCAGTTGCGGATACGAAGGAGCCAGATCTAAGGTTGCATGGAGACTTGAGAGTCACCATGAGTGGACAAACTAGGTTAGGATTGTCCACAGAGATAGGATTGGGGTTATATTATATTTTATTTTATTTTTCGGAATTTGGGGAGAATGTTTGAGAATTTTTGGTAGGATTTCACGCAGTGGTAGAATTCAAAATTTTTTACTACCCGTTCTGTGGGTGTGGCTTGGTGGATTATTTTCAATGATTATTTTCTTCCATTTTATATATGTGTGTGGGTGTGGGTGTGTGGGTGTGTGTATGGTATTCAGGTTTGTTCGGATATTTTCCCATCGTCATTATAGTTGTGCTTTTAAAGTTGTAGCAATGTTTCGGCAGAATCTCATCTGCCATCATCAGGCTTCTGTATTGTGTTATATATATATAAATAAGACGAACACAATACAGAAGCCTGATGATGGCAGATGAGATTCTGCTGAAACGTTGCTACAACTTTAAAAGCACAACTACAATGACGTGGGAAAATACCCGAACAAAGCTGAATACCATACATGGAAGTACCACGAAAACTTAAGAAAACATGTGCAAATGGACAGCAATATATGTATATGTATATACTGTATATATAAATATATATATTTGTATGGCATTAGCTTTTAGGGTATTTTCCCGTCATTGTAGTTGTGCTTTTAAAGTTGTAGCAACTTTCAGCAGAATCTCATCTGCCATCATCAGGCTTCTGTATACAAGCCTGATGATGGCAGATGAGATTCTGCTGAAACGTTGCTACAACTTTAAAAGAACAACTACAATGACGTGGGAAAATACCCGAACAAAGCCGAATGCCATACATGTAAGTACCCGCGAAAACTTAAGAAAACAAATATATATAATTTTATATATTTTACATACAAATATAATATAAACACACACACACACACACTTATATATAGTTTTTATATTCCTGTAAGCCATCTCGAGTTGCCATGTGCGAATAAGCGGCAATATAAATTTCCTAAATAAAGTCCATTAGGACAGAAATATTCCAATCCAGAAGACCTGGATTGGAGGGGAGGACGTTATATTTTTGTATCAAATTGTGTTCATCTCACCTCTAGTAAAGGAGGAATTTTCTGGGGGTACAGCATGAGTCACACACTTCTCAACAACAAAGCAAACAAACTCCTTTGTGAGCTGTTGCAGAGACCTGGTTACTTGTGGTTGAAAACATAATCAAACAAGTCGGGGCTTAAAAGAATGCACAACCCAACAATCAGCTGTATTGCTCTCTCTCTCTCTGTGTGTGTGTGTCTCTTTGTCTCTCACTGTCTCTCTCTGTCTCTTTGTCTGTCTGTCTGTCTGTCTGTCTGTCTGTCTGTCTCTCTCTCTCTCTCTCTCTCGTGTGTCTCTGTCTCTCTCTGTGTCTGTCTCTCTCTCTCTCTTTGTCTGTCTGTCTGTCTGTCTGTCTCTCTCTCTCTCTCTCTCTTTCTCGTGTGTCTCTGTCTCTCTCTGTCTTTGTCTCTCTCTCTCTCACACACACACACACGTGTTGAGTGGAGAGAGCAACTTTGGATGGCTTCAGTCCAAGAAGACCACCTGACCACCTCCTATTGCAACCTAATTTTTGGCTCACCCAGAGTGGTGCTGATGGAGCCACACAGGTAGGGTTTACTCCAGGTGTTCCATAGTCTCCCCTACATCTTTGTTGTGATGTGGTTTTCCCTGTGAACCTGTAAGACTAGCCCCAGAACACGTACACGAAAGCTCCCAGAGTAAATCCTATTTGTGCGACCTAGGATGTTGTATTGCTGCTCGTTTGTGGGATAGTGTCAGGATAATCGCAGAGTTGGAAAGGACCTTGAAGGTCTTCTAGACCAACCCCCTGCTAAGGCAGGAAACCCTCTATTTCAGACAAATGGCTGTCCGATCTCTTCTTGAAAACTTCCAGTGTTGGAGCATTCACAACTTCTGGTGGCAAGCAGTTCCACTGATTAATTGTTCTAGCAGTCAGGATATTTCTCTTTAATTCCAAGTTGCTTCTCTCCTTGAATAGTTTCCACCCGTTGCTTCTTGTCCTGCTTTCAAGGTGCTTTGGAGAATAATTTGACCCCCTTCTTCTTTGGGGCAGCCCCTCAAATATTGGAAGACTGCTATCATGTCACCCCGGGGGGTGGAATTCAGCCGGTTTGGACCGGTTCGAGTGAACCGGTAGTTACAGCGATCAGTTGGCCCCGTCCCTGTGCAAGTCTGTCCTATATCTCCATGTTTTGCAGCCCCGCTGATTCGTGCGGCGCAATGGATTGCCCCGCCTCAACAAAAAAATTATGGGCTGTCCCCTGACACCACTGGACGAAATCGCCAGGATCCGCTGCCTCAGCAGAGTTGAGGAAAATCCTCAGGGATGATTCACATCCCCGGTCAGCACTTTTTCACTCTCCTACTATCGGGCAGGAGATACAGAAGCAGAGCCAGCTGAAGAAATAGGCTGGAAAAATAGCTTTTATCCATGGGCTGTCAGACTTCTGAATGCAACATAAACACCACAATTAGGTTTAATACGATAGACTTGCGGAGCCAGCACCAAGGAGGAGCATTTTGTGGTTTGTGGGCAGCCGGTGAAGTCGGAAGTGGAATCGGACAGTGGGGAAGAACGGAGACCAGTCAGGGAGTCTGGAGAGGACTCGGATGAGGGTCCTGGGTCTGATGCAGAGATGGGGCCAGGACCATCTGGGAGTTGTGTGCTGCCTTCAGAGCCTTCAGTGTCTGGTAGCAGCAAGGAAGAGGAACAAGAGGAGCCTGTTCCCAGTGCGCGTGTGCGCAGAGCTGCTAGAAGGCAAGAGCAGTTGAAACAAAAGGGGCAACTCAGGAGTAAGGCTGGGAGGTGACTGCCCCTCCCGTAAGGGATAAAAGTCAGGCCATGATGATGAAACCTTTGCAGGAAGCAAAGCCGTTCGATCGGTTCAGACTCATTCTTGAAGCTCTTTGTACTTCGGTTGGTTTTTTTCCTAGTTGATTTGACACTTCTGTTTTTGGCGGCACTTCACAGAACTGAAAGGTGGGTGCTTATCTCGGGGGACTGTTTGAGATTAATTCCGGCTGGGAATGAAAACCATTCCCAACATTGCAATAAAATAAGACTAGTTTTTAAAATAAGTGTGAGCATGATTACGGTTTAGGAAGCCTTGGTCAGAACAGCGCATTTAAATTTCATTGTACACATGTTGTGCATGGACAATAAATGTTTGATTGATTGATTGATTTTATTCACCGGGGCTGCAGCAGAAGGTAAGTTTTAGAGCTGAAGATGGACGGTTTTCAAATGCTGTGTGCACACTCAAGTGAACCGGTTGTTACACCACGTTGAATCCCACCACTGATGTCACCCCTACTCCTTCTTTTCACTAGAAAAGACACTAACTCCATGATGGTGAACCTATGGCATGCGGGTGGCACACAGAGCCATTTGTGTGGGCCCGTGAGCCCCAGCCAAACTTACCTGCACTGCGCATGCGTGCGCCTCCCAGCTCATTTTGGGCCCGTTTGAGGCTGTTTTCGCCCTCTCAGAGGCTCGAGGGAAGCCTCTGCAGCCTTGGGAGGCTGAAAAATGGGCCTTCCGGAAATATTGGAAGTGCCGAAATGGGCCCATTTTTCAGCCTCCCAAGGCTGCAGAGGCTTCGCTTGAGCCTCCGGGAGGGCGAAAAGGGCCTCAAATGGGCCAAAAATCAGCTGGGAGGCGCGCGCATGTGCCGTGCAGGTAACGAGGTGGGGCGGGATGTTGCGCATGCATGCGCAGAGGGGACAGAGCACATTGCATTGTGGGTGCTGGCACGTGGGTGGGTCCTTTCAGCAGACCACCACAAAAAGGTTCGCCATCACTGCACTAGCTGAATAGTTACTAACTGCCCAACTGCGGCGATTCACTTAACAACAGGGGCAAGGAAGGTCATAAAGCAGGGCAAAATTCATTCAACACATGTCTTGCTTAGCGACAGAAATGTTGGGCTCAGCTGCGGTCATAATTCGAGGCCAGCTGTATTTTTCCAAAACAAAGTGGCTGGGAGTTTCCTGCCAGTGCTTGTGTTACAGCTTGTTCTCTTTGTTTCTCCGCAGAGTCGCCGAGAACTGGATTGAGAGCAAGCCATGGCTTGTCGCTTCAAGGGATTTTCCACCGCCAAAGATCAGCTCTGCCTCCACCTGCGCTTTTGTCCCAAAACCCAGAGATTCTTCCTCAGGTTCAAAAACTGGATTTGCAAGCCGAGAACAGGAGAAAAACCTTTATATGCGACTCTTGGTAACAAAACAGGATTTGCACTCCAGAGAAACCTTTGCAAACGTCCCTGCTTACCTTTGTTTGGGGAGCATCTTCTGCAAGCCTCGGGCGTGAAATAAACGTCTGCTTTTTCTCTTGCATGGAACTCCGAAAAAGGTTTTGCTTTTTTTAAATTGAAAACCAGCTGAACAGGAGGAATAGAATAGAGTAGTATATGGAATGGGGAGTAGAGTAGAGTAGAGTAGAGTAGAGTAGAGTAGAGTAGAATAGAATAGAATAGAATAGAATAGAATAGAATAGAATAGAATAGAATAGAATAGAATAGAATAGAATAGAATAGAATAGAATAGAATATAGAATATAGAATATAGAATATAGAATATAGAATAGAATAGAATATAGAATAGAAAAATATAGAATAGAATATAGAATAGAATAGAGTATAGAATAGAATAGAATAGAATAGAATAGAACAGAACAGAATAGAATATATAATATAATATAGAATATAGAATAGAAAGAATATAGAATAGAGTATAGAATAGAATATAGAATAGAATAGAATAGAATATAGAACAGAATAGAATATAGAACAGAATAGAATATAGAATAGAATAGAGTCTAGAATAGAATATAGAATAGAATAGAATAGAATAGAATAGAATAGAATAGAATAGAATAGAATAGGAGTATAGAATAGAATATAGAATAGAATAGAATATAGAACAGAATAGAATATAGAATAGAATAGAATAGAATAGAATAGAATATAGAACAGAATAGAATATAGAATAGAATAGAATATAGAGTATAGAATAGAATATAGAATAGAGTATAGAATAGAGTATAGAATAGAGTATAGAATAGAATATAGAATAGAGTATAGAATAGAGTATAGAATAGAATATAGAATAGAGTATAGAATAGCGTATAGAATAGAATATAGAATAGAGTATAGAATAGAATATAGAATAGAGTATAGAATAGAGTATAGAATAGAATATAGAATAGAGCAATGATCCCCAACCTTTTTGACGCCGCGGCCCAGTACCGGCATCAGCTGGGCGCCGCCATCTTTTTGATGAAAACGTGCTTCCGGTGAGCTTTCTACCAGGAAAAGTTCACCGGAAGCACTTTTTCATGAAAAAGATGGCGGCGCCAGCAAGCCGCGCCCGGTAGGAGTTGTTCCACGGACCGGTACCGGTCCACGGACCGGTGGTTGGGGACCCCTGGAATAGAGTATAGAATAGAGTATAGAATAGAATATAGAATAGAGTATAGAATAGAATATAGAATAGAGTATAGAATAGAGTATAGAATAGAATATAGAATAGAGTATAGAATAGAGTATAGAATAGAGTATAGAATAGAGTATAGAATAGAGTATAGAATAGAGTATAGAATAGAATAGACTCTGGGAGGGAGAAAATGGCCTCCACAGGTTCTGGAGACCCTCTGGAAGCTGGAAACAGGCCCATTTCCGGCCTTCCCGAACTTCTAGGAGCCCCGTTTTTCACCCTCCCTGAGCCTCCGCGCACGCCCTGCACTTACCTGGGATCCAAAACGGGCCACATGGGGACTCCCGGGAGGGGAGGGGGGCGGGGGGGGCAGGGCAGGGCCAGCCAGTCATGGGAACTAACGGTTTGGCAAACCTGAGGTAAAATTAACAGCCGGTTCACTCGAACCGGTGCGAACCAGTAGCAGGCCGCCCCCTGCACCTGCCCACACACGCGCGCACACACACACATACACACAGAGAGCAGCGGAGTCTTTCATTGGCTTGTCTAAGCAGGTTGTGCAAAAACAACCTGCGTATACATCGAAGCTGTGGAGAAATGTTGTCCTGCAAAATAGGTTTCTTTTTCCCTTTGCAAAACGGGTGGTTTTCCCTGCCAATTTTTTTTCCTCACCTGGGTCTTCTCACCCATCAGCTCCCAGAATTCCACAGCCAGGTGAACTGCTGCTAGGAATTCTGGGAGTTGGAGTCCCCGCAGCTGGATGTGAACCGGATCCAGGTTGGCATGGACGAACGGCGTCTTTTTTTTAATGCTGATTTTTGGCCAAAGTAAAAAAAAGCACTGGAATCAATAACGTATTAAACCTTCATCTCACCTTTAAGTCTAGCCCAAAAAGCCTCATCTTCTTCATGACTGGTTTAACAGATTCTTTTTTAACAGGTTAACAGAGTTGGAAGGGACCTTGTAGGTCATCTAGTCCAACCCCCTGCCCAAGCAGGAGACCCTACCCCATCCATGACAAATGACAGTCCAATCTCCCCTTGAAAGCCTCCAGGGATGAAGCTCCCACAACTTCTGAAGGCAACTTTTGTTCCATGGGTTGATTGTTCTCACTTTCAGAAAATTCCTCCTTATTTCTAGGTTGAATCTCTCCTTGTTAGTGTTCATCCTTTGTTCCTTGTCTGTTCCTTCGGGTCCTTTGGAAAATGTACACATTTATTTTATTTACATATATATGAAATTTTCGGCTCCCCTTTGAGATGAAAGGTCTTCGCAGGTCTTCATAGATCAATAGAAAGGAGGGAATGGAAGGAGGTGGTAAAATTCTTCATCCAATTAAAAGAGAGAGAGAGAGAGGGAGGGAGGGAGGGAGAGAGAGGCATGCTTACTTTTCTGCAAGCATTCTTGGCTCATTAAGTAGTTTGACTCAACCAAAAGACAATAATAAATTAAAGACTATAATGGCACTCAGCATGTATTCAAGCAGGGATTGGCTGACACAAGTTGGAACAAATTCCGGCAGAAGAGCCTCTAGTGAAGCGATCTGCCATCTTGGCGCCTTCAACATTCCCAAACCATTCCCACATCCGAGAGCCAGTTCTGCCTCCATCTTGTCTGCCGCCATTATGTGGATTCATTTCGTCTGATTTATTTTATCCTGCCTTCATTTTTATGAACAACTCAAGGTGGCAAACATATCTAATATTCCTTCTTCCTCCTCTTTTCTCCCACAGCAACAATGCTGTGAGGCAGGCTGGGATGAGAGAGAGGGATGGACATAAAGTCACCCAGCTGGCTTTCATGCCTAAGGCGGGATTAGAACTTACTGTCTCGGGTGATTGGCCCAAAGTCACTCAGCTGACTTTCATGGCTAAGGCAGGACTAGAACTCACCACCTCCTGGTGATTGGCTCAAAGTCACCCAACCAGCTTTCATGGCTAAGGTGGGACTGGAACTCACCATCTCCTGGTGATTGGCCCAAAGTCACCCAGCTGACTTTCATGTCTAAGGCAGGACTAGAACTCACCGTCTCCTGGTGATTGGCCCAAAGTCACCCAGCTGACTTTCATGTCTAAGGCAGGACTAGAACTCACTGTCTCCTGGTGATTGGCTCAAAGTCACCCAGCTGACTTTCATGGATAAGGTGGAACTAGAACTCACAGTCTCCTGGTGATTGGCTGAAAGTCACCCAACAGCTTTCATGGCTAAGGCAGGACTAGAACTCACCATCTCCTGGTGATTGGCCCAAAGTCACCCAGCTGACTTTCATCACTAAGGCGGGACTAGAACTCACCATCTCCTGGTGATTGGCCCAAAGTCACCCAGCTGACTTTCATCACTAAGGCGGGACTAGAACTCACCGTCTCCTGGTGATTGGCCCAAAGTCACCCAGCTGACTTTCATCACTAAGGCGGGACTAGAACTCACCGTCTCCTGGTGATTGGCCCAAAGTCACCCAGCTGACTTTCATCACTAAGGTGGGACTAGAACTCACCGTCTCCTGGTGATTGGCCCAAAGTCACCCAGCCGGCTTTCATGCCTAAGGCGGGACTAGAACTCCCTGTCTCCTGGTAATTGGCCCAGTCACCCAGCTGGCTTTCATGCCTAAGGCGGGACTAGAACTCCCTGTCTCCTGGTAATTGGCCCAGTCACCCAGCTGGCTTTCATGGCTAAGGCGGGACTAGAACTTACTGTCTCAGGTGATTGGCCCAAAGTCACCCAGCTGACTTTCATGGCTAAGGCGGGACTAGAACTCACCACCTCCTGGTGATTGGCTCAAAGTCACCCAACCAGCTTTCCTGGCTAAGACGGGACTAGAACTCACCGTCTCCTGGTGATTGGCCCAAAGTCACCCAGCTGACTTTCATGGCTAAGGCAGGACTAGAACTCACCATCTCCTGGTGATTGGCCCAAAGTCAGCCAGCTGACTTTCATCACTAAGGCGGGACTAGAACTCACCATCTCCTGGTGATTGGCTCAAAGTCATCCAACCAGCTTTCATGGCTAAGTCGGGACTAGAACTCACCATCTCCGGTGATTGGCCCAAAGTCACCCAGCTGACTTTCATGGATAAGGCGGAACTAGAACTCACAGTCTCCTCGTGATTGGCTGAAAGTCACCCAACAGCTTTCATGGCTAAGGCAGGACTAGAACTCACTGTCTCCTGGTGATTGGCCCAAAGTCAGCACCCAGCTTTTGTGCATGGGGGAGGGGTGCAATTAGAACTCCCCATCCACTAGTTTCTAACCTTTTTTGGTGTGCACTCTTTTTCACCCCACCCTATTTGAAATGCTAAACTTTCCTTCAAACGCATTCCTAAAATCAAAGCTTTCTAATACCTCTTTTTCTTTTTAACTTCTTAACACACATGCTTTGAGCGAGCTTCATTCTTGAGTGACAAGGACTTATGAATGGACAGACTGGGCCATGGCTGCCGAGAGGCAGCTGGAGGTCATCCAGCCCCATCATCAGTTACCCATTGTTCTCCTCCTCAAACTGATGTTCTCCAGACCATTGAGACGCTTGTCACTGGAAACCAGTAGCAGGCCCGGGGTCCCATAAAGACGTGGGATGGAATCCAGAAATGGTTAACTTCCTTCGGGCCTGGCCCAGACCAGATTAGCAGGTTCCTAATGAGGAGGGTGTGGAGCCTTCAGGAGAAGATTTCCACCATTGACTTTGCTCCAGTGGAATCAAGGCAGGGGTGTTGGCTCCTTGTTGCAAGATGCCAGAACATCTCTTGGAGACCAGCCAGTAGAAACAAACTCGAATCCTTTTTGGGCTAAGTGAAGAAGAAGCATTTCTTCACCGCCAAGACGAGCAACCAGCCGCAGAAGGTGGATCGGCGAGTTGGTCGGGGGCAGAAGAAGGCACCATGACCTCTCTGACGGAACAAGAAATCGCGGAGTTCAAAGAAGCCTTCATGCTCTTTGACCGGGATGGAAATGGGACCATCACGACCAGGGAACTCGGGACTGTCTTGAGGTCCTTGGGGCAAAACCCTACTGAAGCCGAACTGCGGGAGATCGTCCACAAGTTGGAAATGCACAAAAACGGCACCATCGACTTTCCCGGGTTCTTGAACCTGATGGAGAAGGAGGTCAAGAGCCGAGATTGCCACGAGATCCGGAAAGCCTTCCAGGTGTTTGACAAAGATGGCAACGGTTACATCAGCGCTGCGGAGCTGAGGCACATCATGACCAACTTGGGGGAGAAGTTGTCCAGCGAAGAAGTCGAGGAGATGCTGAAGGTGGCCGACCTGGATGGAGACGGGCAGATGAATTATGAGGAGTTCCTGAGGATGATGACCAGCAAGTGAAGAAGGTCTACCAGGCTTGTAGAGATCTTAGCCTACGAGATTGAAGGGATTTGTGACCTTTTGGGCCACGTACCTCCTCCATAATGTGGCCTGGTGAGGAGGACAGCGAAGGCAACCGGTTGCGGTGGGACGCGAATCGACAGAGGAAACCTCCGTCAGACACTTGGGGATGCTAATTGGACTTCAGCGGTGGTGATTTGTGGATTTTTTTTTCTGGGCTTTCCAAGAAGTGTGCGGCAATCTTTTGGGAATCAAAAGATATTCTTGACTTTTAACGTCTCAAAATGATCTCACGAGGCCAAGGTTGTAGCCTTGCAGAGAAGCTAATTTGGAGGTGCGGCTCCGGCATGAAGTAATTTAATTCTAGCAAGTCAAATAAAGGTCTAATTGCTTTTATCCTAATGAGTTCTCTGTCCTCTTTTATTACCACATTGCTCTGAGGAAGGGATTTCTTTTTAAACAGAGAGGCTGCGATGTTGCCTTAATTCACACGGGACATGAGAAACCTGGAATTTGGGGGGAGAAAGGGAAATCTCATTTTCTTGAATAACTATATTCCAGTTGTCTGTAGGGAATGAATTTGAGAGGTTGACTTTGGCGAAGGATTACCTGTACAATACATAGCCCTTTCTACCAAATGTTAATGGAGGGTGTTGTTTTTTTTAAATGAAAGCAAATTACTTTGATTTTCATCTTGGACAGCTTGTAGTTACTTTAGGAAGCTTTCGGGTAAAATTCCACATATGCACAAAAACACTCACAGAGAGAGAAGAAAGGGAGGGAGGGGAAAAAGAGGAAATGAGGGAGGGAGGGACAAAGGAAGGGAGGGAGGGAGGGAGGGAGAGAGGGAAGGACAAAGGAAGGGAGAGAGGGAGGGAAGGTGGGTGGGTGATGAAGGTGGGGGGACAGAGAAAGGAAGAAAGGAAGGGAGGGAAGGAAGGAAGGAGGAAAGAAGAGACAGAGGGAGAGAGTGAGGGAGAAAGGAAAGGAAAGAAAGGGAGGGAGGGAAGGTGGGAGGAAGGGAGGGAGATGAAGGGAGGGAGGGAGGAAGGAAGAAAGGAAGGAAGGGAAGGAGGGAGGAAAGAAGAGACAGAGCAAGAGAGGGAGGGAGATGTAGAGAGGGAAGGAGATGTAGAGAGGGACAGAGTAAGTAAGAAAGGAAGGGAGGGAAGGAGGAAAGAAGAGAGAGAGGAAGAGAGTGAGGGAGAAAGGAAAGAAAGGAAAGAAGGAAGGAAGAAAGGGAGGGAGGGAAGGACAAAGGGAGGGAGGGAGGGAAGGTGGGAGGGAGGGAGATGGAGGGAGGGAGGGACAGAGGGAGGAAGAAAGGGAGGGAGGGACGGAGGAAAGAAGAGACAGAGCAAGGGAGGGAGGGAAGGTGGGTGGGTGGGAGATGAAGGGAGGGAGGGAGGGAGGAAGGAAGGAAAGAAGGGGAGGGAGGGAAGGTTAGAGAGACAGACAGACAGACAGACAGACAGACAGACAGACAGACAGACAGAGAGACAGAGACAGATGATAGAGATAGATAGATAGACAGACACACAGACAGACACAAACGGAGTTATACAATTCTTCAGGGTGGGGGAGAACTAGACCTTCCATCGCTTTGGGGTCTCCAGGAAAACCTTTGAAGCTCCTGCCCCTCCCCCTGGAATTCCTCCGCTTTTGTACAGTTCTCTTCTGTTTCCTATCTTGCCGGCTCAACCAACCCCACCCCCACCCCACCCGGACACAGATCTTGCCCCAGGAATGGAAAAATTGCGCCACAAAACAGAAAACAGGTTATTTATGTTATGCAGCGGAATACCAAAAACAGATGAGGAAGAAGAAGGGGGTGAGGAGGGGAGGGGTCCTTGTGGGAAGCCATCTTGAGAGGGGAGAGAGAGAGAGAAATCAACCATCCTTTCCTTTCCCCCGTTCCAAGATGGCTCCCTCTTTAGAACTGCCAGGACTACAACTCCCAGCATCCTCAGCCCATGTGGGCTTCAGAAGAGGAAGGGACTGTGTGCTTTTCTGAGCTCAGGGAGATCCACAGGTAGTCCTCGGCTTACAACCACAACGGTGCCCAAAATTTCGGTTTGCTAAGCGAGATATTTGTCAAGTGAGTTTTGCCCCGTTTTTAAAGTGAGTTTTGCCACCGTTGTCCACAAAATGAGTGGCTAGCAGTAGTTCTACCGCTATACGGTGTTGGGTCTCCATTGCTCAACCTTCAATTCATTGATTAGGTGTCCTCGAGGTGTGTTGGGATTACAACGTCCATAATTCCTCCACTGGGGTGGATGAAGGCCCACCTGGAGGACAGCAGGCTGAGATCCTCAGCTGCGAAATGGGCACCAGGACCTGCCGAGATGGTTGAACAGCCTGGAGTTCCAACTGTGACCTTCTTTAAGGAGAACCCCTAGTGGTCTCGTCTGGGACCGAAAGCATCTTGCCCCCCCAAAGGTCCTCCAGATGTGGAGATGGGGAAAAATGTCCCTTGCTTGCTCGGAAGAAGTTTCCAGGTAGGATTTCCAACCGGGTTAAGGAGTAAGAGCGGGCTTGAACAATCCCAGCAACCGGTTCAATGCCCAATTGCTGGGTGGGCATGGTCAACTTCCTGTTTCCTGCTTTCGGTGGGCCTCCAGAGCCAGGGAGGAAGCCGTTTTCACCCTCCCAAGGATCCGGAGCAGGGGTGGGATGATACCGGTTCAGACCGGTTCTATAGAACCGGTTGCTTTGTTTCTGCGCAGTTCGGAGCACCGGCAAATCATGTCCCTGGCTGGCCCCGCCCCTCTCTGCCTGCCCCTCCCACCCAGTCAGTTCTTATAGCGCATGCCCGACATCACTAACTGCATTCTCCCCCGCCCAGTCACTCCTTAAGCCAGGTGTCTCAAACTCAATTTACCTGGGGGCCACTGGAGGCAGAGTCTGGGTGAGGCTGGGCCGCATAAGGGATTCCACAAAAATGACGTCATTTCCGCTTCCGCGTGACGTCATTTCCGCTTCTACTTGTCACAACAGCGCGGCGGATGACGAACAGCCCGGTAGCAGTCGCCTTTCTCTGCGTTTGATTGTGGCATTTGTTGATGGTAGAAAGTACCGGAATGGTGACTGCAAAAAAAGGCGACTGCTACCAGACTGTTCGTCATCCGCCACACTGTTGTTACAAGCGTAGTGTGCATGAAGTCGGTGTAGCTTAGCCTAGCGCCGAATGTCAGCCACGACGAGGAACGGCGGGCGGGACTTCCTTCAGAGGTCCATTCCCCCTGTGGGCCGCACTAATATTATACTTTCATATCACAGTGGGGGCCACAGGATGTCGTCCTGCGGGCCGCAATTGGCCCGCGGGCCGCGAGTTTGAGACCCCTGCCTTAAGGTATTTCTTTTTTTCCACTCCCAATGATCAGCTGTTCTGATGATCAGCTGTTCCGGGATCCCCCTCACTGTCTTACTACTTCACCCAGGAGGCTTCCCTGAGGCCCAGGAGGAGCAGGGTTGGGGGGGGAGCTGTGCCCCCCCCATGCTCCATTTTTTTTGCCTTCCTGGACCCCAGGGAAGCCTTCTGGGAGCAAAAATGGCCCCCAGGAGGCCCAGGAGGCAAAAAATGGTGGGAGGTTGCTGCAAAAAGAGCCACGCCCACCCAGTCCCATGGCAACATCCACCTACCATGCCCACCTGGCACACCCACCTAGCCACGCTACCTAGCCACACCCACCTAGCCACGCCCACCTAGCCATGCTCACCTAGCCACACCTGACAGAACCGGTTGTTAAAAAAATTTGAATCCCACCCCTGGTCTGGAGGCTTCTCCCGGGCCTCTGAGAGGGCAAAACTGGCCTCTTCCAGGCTCTGGAGGACTTCCAGAAGTTGGAAACAGGCCCATTTCTGGAAGTTTCCGGATTTCCGGAAGGCCCCCTCCCAGAGTCTCTGCGGGGACCCTGCACTTACCTGCATGGCATGGAGACTCCTGGGAGGGTCGGGGCAGAGTGGACGGGGCCAGCCAGTCGGTTGAAATACTGGTTTGGCGAATCTGATGTAACTTTAACATCCGGTTCGAGCGAACCAGTCCAAACCGGTAGAATCCCATCCCTGTTAAGGAGTCCAAGATACGTCAAGGAGATGGAATATAGCAGCTTCACCTTACTCCAAGAGTTGCTCCAAGTTTCTCTGTTGTAGATTGCTGACCACACCACGTCTCCTCACGCCATTTCTCTCTCTGACATCTTGAAATCTGGCTGGCTAGACTCCTCCGCGTTCCAGTTAAGAGCTTCAAAAGCTGCGGTGTGACTTTTATTTTTGCGGCCTGTGAACAAAAGGTTGGACCAGGTGAAGTCAATTACGAAGTCCATTCCAGCTTCATCTGGAGTGGGTGAGAAAGTTTCCTCCTCTACGTTGGGAAGGAAAATCTTTGTTTCACCACGTTCGTCTGGCCGAGACCTTTTTGTTGTGGTCTACAGACATCGATGCGGTGTTGGCGTCCTAAGATGAGAGGGTTGTTTCAGCAAATTCACACTTCCCAGGGACCAATTGGAGACTTCCTTTCTTTTTTATTTTTTTAATAAACTTTATTCGGTTTTCAAAAAGTTTTTAAAAACATAAGCTAAAATTATATACATCATTTCCATTTCCTTATAGATGTTTCTATACATACCTTCTTTCTCGCTACATTGCATTACCATTGCATATTCTTTCCCTTATTCTTATTACAAGTTTATATATTTTCTTCATATATTCCTAATTTCTTCACAGTGAATATATACATTTCTATACATAATTCCTTATTCTTTACCTAATTGTAACTTTGATTTCTTTTTGTTCTTAAGCCACACGTACCAGGCGTCCCATAGTATGTCGATTCCTCTTTATCTTTCGGTCTAAGTGTCATCCTGTCCATCTCTGCACAGTCTAAAATTTTATTTATAACTGCTGCTTCTGGTGGTGCATTTTCCTGCTTCCAGCATTGTGCATAAGAGCTCCTAGTAGTTTGAGACTTTCATAGGTTCTCCAGAAGTTGTCCTGTGGCTTGGTAGGACGTGAACTTGGTAGGACATCTGAACTTGGATGTTTGGCCAGGGATTCGCTATTGTATACAGTATCTTGTCCTGTCAGTGTCGGTGGGATTGTGGGTTTCTCCTTCACAGTTCATTGATTAGGGTATTGTTTGTCTGGTATTCTGACTGCTTGCTGGAGAGGGTGCGTGAGGTCCTTGGTGCTCTCTGAGCTTAGTTGTGGATGTTTCATGACCCAACTAGGTAACATCATCAGTGCTGGAAAGAAGGAAGGAAGGAAGGAAGGAAGGAAGTGGGGAGGAGGATGACGACAACTGTGGAGTCCTTGGTGGTCTTTGAGCTTGGTTGTTTGCTTGCAATCATTTCATGACCCAACTAGGTAACATAATCAGTGCTGGAAGGAAGGAAGGAAGGAAGGAAGGAAGGAAGGAAGGAAGGAAGGAAGGAAGGAAGGAAGGAAGGAAGGAAGGAAGGAAGGAAGGGGAGGAGGAGGATGACGATGACTGTGCTCTTTGAGCTTGGTTGTTTGCTTGCAGTCATTTCATGACCCAACTAGGTAACATAATCAGTGCTAGAAGGAAGGAAGGAAGGAAGGAAGGAAGGAAGGAAGGAAGGAAGGAAGGAAGGAAGGAAGGAAGGAAGGAAGGAAGGAAGGAAGGAATAGGAGAAGGAGGAGGAGGAGGAGGACGACTGTGGAATTCTTGGTGCTCAGTTGTTTGCTTGCAGACATTTCATGACCCAACTAGGTAACATAATCAGTGCTGGAAGGAAGGAAGGAAGGAAGGAAGGAAGGAAGGAAGGAAGGAAGGAAGGAAGGAAGGGGGGGAGGAGGAGGAGACTGTGGAGTCCTTGGTGGTCTTTGAGCTTGGTTGTTTGCTTGCAGTCATTTCATGACCCAACTAGGTAACATAATCAGTGCTGGAAGGAAGGAAGGAAGGAAGGAAGGAAGGAAGGAAGGAAGGAAGGAAGGAAGGAAGGAAGGAAGGAAGGAAGGAAGAGGAGGAGGAGGAGGACGACTGTGGAGTTCTTGGTGCTCAGTTGTTTGCTTGCAGACATTTCATGACCCAACTAGGTAGCATCATCAGTGCTGGAAGGAAGTGGGTTTTACTCCCTGTATTTATATACAGGCTTGCCCTGTCAGTTGTTGGCAAGGGGATGTGGTTTCCTCCTTAGTAGTTTCTTGAACAGACTTCTTGTTTTCTGCTTGTTTGTCTGGTCTTAATCCCTGTTTATCTGGATCTCGGTTTCTGATGAGATTGTGTTCTTATCTTTTTGTTTCCTGTCTGGCTTCTTTTTTTCTTAATAAATGGGCTCCGTTAACAAATTCTTGCGATTGTGATTGTGTTTTTCCTCCCTTCCTCTTCCACCCCATTGATTCAGTGGGGACCCAGTCTGGATCTCTCTCTTCCTCAACACTAACTTATTTTCCCAGCTTTCAGAGATATTTCTTTTCTTGGTTTTTTTTCCTCGTTTCTCCATATCCAACTCCGAGTTTAGAGCAGATCTTTCTGAGAGATATATTTCAACATCCAAAAATCAGAAATATTTCGAGATTAAGATGGGAAAACAACCCAACCAACAATTTTGTTTTCAGGAGCTACGCATCTCTAAATTTAGGTGTTCCATAAATATCGCATTTTTTTTGATAGAAGGAAAGGAAACAGTCTTTTATTTTTAGACCTTATTTTCCAATCCCTAACTCTTTCTAATTTGGGGGTGTTTTATTAGTGACATTTTGACGTGAAGTCAAAGGGGTCCTTTCCAACAAAGCACCAAGAATGGTTCCCAGAAAACACTTGTATCAGGAATAATATATATATATATATATCAAATTTCTGTTATGCATCACATCCAAAAATGATAGAACTGCCAGTCAGGAACGCGTTGGTTTATTTTGGGCAGTGCTGGACAGCCTGAGAAGATTTTGGGGACATGGTAGTTGGGGATAAAATTAATCCAATAAAAAACAGAGAAGCAAAAATATATTCTAAAGGGTCTTGCATACTCGGAGGTATGCAAGAATATTTCTTGACATAAGCTATCAATGGACAATGGTTGGCCAAAACATTAATGCCATTTGCATAGAGGACAGAGGTGGTATTTAGCTGGTTCGGACTGGTTCTCGAGAACCGGTAGCGGAAATGTTGAGTAGTTCAGAGAACCGACCAATCCCACCTCTGACTGGCCCCGCCAACCCCATCCCATTGAGTCCCAGTTGTTTGGCTGGGTCTCCTTTGGTTGGCCGGCATAGGAGAACGGAGCTGGAAAGCAGGCTAGTGGGGTGGGGAGGGGAGGGGGATTTTGCAGTATCCTTCCCCTGCCACACCCACCAAGCCACACCCACCAAGTCATGCCACACCCACCAAGCCATGCCCATAGACCCGATAGTAAAAAATTTTGAATCCCACCACTGGCTAGAAGGGTTTGTGGAGAGGAGGAGGAGGAGGTGATTCCACCCACCCACCCACCTATCTATCTATCTATCTATCTATCTATCTATCTATCTATCTATCTATCATCTATCTATCTATCTATCTATCCATCCATCTATCCATCCATCTATCTATCCATCCATCTATCTATCTTTCTATTTATCTATCTTTCCACCCATCTACTATCTATCTATCTGTCTGTCTGCCTGTCTGTCCGTCCGTCAGTCCATCCGCCCATCCATCCATCCATGCATCTATCTATCTATCTATCCTTCCTTCCTTCCTTCCTTCCTTCCTTCCTTCCTTCCTTCCTTCCATCCATCCATCCATCCATCCATCCTTCCTTCCTTCCATCCATCCATCCATCCATCCATCCATCCATCCATCTATCTATTTATCTATCCATCTATCTATCCACCCATCTATCTATCTATCTATCCATCCATCTATCTTTCTATTTATCTATCTATCCACCCATCTATCTATCTGTCTGTCTGTCTATCTGTCCATCCATCAGTCCATCCATCCATCCATCCATCCATCCATCCATCCACCTACCTACCTACCTACCTACCTATCCATCCATCCATCCATCCATCCATCTATATCTTTCTTTCTTTCTTTCTTTCTTTCTTTCTTTCTTTCTTTCTTTCTTTCTTTCTTTCTTTCTTTCTTTCTTTCTTTCTTTCTTTCTTTCTTTCTTTCTTTTAATTGACTAATTACTTTTTATGCCATATCTCCAGTAAGATGACTCCGGCTGGCTTACAAGTTATAAAACAAGTCAAAAAATAATAAAAATATGAAAACATTACAACTTATGTGGATTAAGGTTTGGATGTCCTTTGGATGCTTTGAACGTGAAGAACACATTTTGTAGGGTTTCCTGTTCTTTCCCCAAACTAACTGTATTACTTTTAATATATATCAGAAGTCCAGAAAAACAGGACTGTAAAATAGGAGAACTTGTTCTGCAGCCTTTCTGATTGTAAATGCGTGCATGAGAATTTAAGGCATGTTATGCTGACTTTTCAAAATGTCAGTAAATTCAAGCATAAAATTAATTAGAGGCAATTAACTAATTAATTTTACGCGTATGCACTGGAATTCTGGACGGACAAGATTTCAGAAGGTGTGTAACTGCAATTTGGAAATTTGCTACACAGTTCTTGACTTTGTTCTCTAGCTCAGGGGTTTCCAACCTTGGCAAATTTAAGACTTGTGGACTCCAACTCCCAGAATTCCTCAGCCAGCAAAGCTTGCAGACTCCAACTCCCAGAATTCCTCAGCCAGCAAAGCTTCCAGACTTCAACTCCCAGAATTCCTCAGCCAGCAAAGCTTCCAGACTCCAACTCCCAGAATTCCTCAGCCAGCAAAGCTTCCAGACTTCAACTCCCAGAATTCTTCAGCCAGCAAAGCTTGCGGACTACAACTCCCAGAATTCCTCAGCCAGCAAAGCTTGCGGACTACAACTCCCAGAATTCCTCAGCCAGCAAAGCTGAGGAATTTAGCTCATCAGTTTAGTACAAATTTAGTACAAATTTAGTACAAATTTAGTACAAATTTAGCTCATCAGCGAATTTGCTTCCACAGAGTTGGCAATCAATTAGTAGCGAAAACGATTAAGGGAGTCCTGGACTTACAACAGTTTGCTTACTGACCGTTCAAAGTTACAAGGGCACTGAAGAAAAGGGACTTATGATGATTTTTCACACTTATGACCATTGCAGCATCCCCTTGGTCACGTGATCTAAATTAAGGCACTTGGGGACTGACTTGTATTTATGACGGTTGCAACATGCAGGGGTCGTGCGATCCCCTCTTGCAACCATTTTGTGAGGTCCTGGGAGGGAGGAAAAGAAAAGAAAGAGAAGAAAAGAAAGAGAAAGAGAAAGAGAGAAAGGAAGGAAAGGAAGGAGGAAAGGAGGAAAGGAGGAAAGAAAAGGGAAGTGGAAGAAGGAAGGAAGAGAGTGAGGAAAGAAGGAGGCAGGGAAAGGAAAGGGAAAGTAGGAAGGAAGGAAGGAGGAAAGGGAAGCGAAGAAGGAAAGAAATAATGAAGGAAGGAGGAAAGGAAAGGAATGGAAAGAGAAGGGAAGGGGAAGAAGGAAGAAAGAAAAGAAAAGAAAAGAAAAGAAAAAAAAGAAAGAAAGAAAGAAAGAAAGAAAGAAAGAAAGAAAGAAAGAAAGAAAGAAAGAAAGAAAGAAAGAGGATTGTGAAAGAGTTTGGAAGGGAAGAAGGAAAGAAATAATGAAGGAAGGAGGAAAGGAAAGGAATGGAAAGAGAAAGGAAGGGGAAGAAGGAAGGAAGAAAAGAGAAAGAAAAGAAAAGAAAAGAAAAGAAAAGAAAAAAAAAAAAGAAAAGAAAAGAAAAGAAAGAAAGAAAGAAAGAAAGAAAGAAAGAAAGAAAGAAAGAAAGAAAGAAAAAGAGGATTGTGAAAGAGTTTGGAAGGGAAGAAGGAAAGAAATAAGGAAGGAAGGAGGAAAGGAAAGGAATGGAAAGAGAAGGGAAGGGGAAGAAGGAAGGAAGAAAAGAGAAAGAAAGAAAAGAAAAGAAAAGAAAAGAGAAAAAAAGAAAGAAAGAAAGAAAGAAAGAAAGAAAGAAAGAAAGAAAGAAAGAAAGAAAGAAAGAAAGAGGATTGTGAAAGAGTTTGGAAGGGAAGAAGGAAAGAAATAAAGAAGGAAGGAGGAAGGGAAAGGAATGGAAAGAGAAGGGAAGGGGAAGAAGGAAGGAAGAAAAGAGAAAGAAAGAGAAAGAAAGAAAGAAAGAAAGAAAGAAAGAAAGAAAGAAAGAAAGAAAGAAAGAAAGAAAGAAAGAAAGAAAGAAAGAAAGAAAGAAAGAAGAGGATTGTGAAAGAGTTTGGGGAAAAATTGGTGCTTGGAGAGAGAAACCAAGAATTGCAAACAATGTAAGCAAGAGAGCGAAGAATGTGAGTTGTGCAAAGGGCCTGGATGACACTTAAACCTTGTTTTGGAAGCGGCTGAAGGCAGCTCAGGCCAGGAGCCTCCAGCAGAGCAGATGGAATGGAAACGGAGAGCAAAGGACCAGCCGACGGAGGAGGGAGCTGGAAGGAGCCGCTGGGCCACTTGCACGGAAGGGAAGCCAGAGGTTGTTGGCTGACAAAACAACCCAGAAGCTCCCTCGGGTCATCTGAGTTCAGGTTTGGCTCAAGGGGGACCCTGATGGAGGGAAAGACTTAGACAGGAAGGGAAGAGAAGAGAGAGAGAGAAAGGAAAGAGAGAGAGAGAGAGAGAAAGAAAAAAGGGGATAGAGAAAGAAAGAAAGAAAGAAAGAAAGAAAGAAAGAAAGAAAGAAAAGAAAGAAAGAAAGAAAGAAAGAAAGAAAGAAAGAAAGAAAGAAGAAAGAGAAAGGAAAAAGAGAAAAAGAAAAGAAATAAATAAATAAAAGAAGAGAGAGAGGTAGAAAGAAAGAAAGAAAAGGAAAGAAAAAGAAAGAAAGAAAAAGTAAGAAGAAAGAGAGAAATGAAAAGAGAAAGAGAAAGAGAAGAGAGATAGGAAGGAAGGAAGAGGAAAAAGAAGAAGGAAGGAAGAAAGAAAGAAAGAAAGGAAAGAAAAAGAAAGAATGGGAAAAGGAAAGGGAAAAGGGAAGGAAGGACAGAAGGAAAGAAAGGAGGGAAGGAAGGAAGAAAAAGAGAAAGGAGGGAAGGAAGGAGGGAAGGAAGGAAGGGAGGGAGGGTTGGAGGGAGAGAGATAAGGAAGGAAGGAAGGAAGGAAGGAAGGAAGGAAGGAAGGAGAAGGAAGGAGAGGGAGGGAGGGAGGGAGGGAAGGAAGGAGGGAGGAAGGAAGGAAGGAAGGAAGGATGGTCATAATGCATGGCAATTAATATACTTGACTGAAGCATCTCTTTAATTTCCCAGGATGCATTTGGGCTACCCTGGATGGTCTGTCAAACTCTACCTGCTGATTGGGCCAATGTCAGCCAGTTGGCCTTTCATGCCTTAAGATGGGACTAGAACTCACCATCGCCCAGTTTCTACCCTGCTGCCTTAACCACTAGGCCTTGTGTGCCGAAAGTGCACATGTGTGCCTGCACCCATAAAGCACGGCGCCCACCCCCACCCCCTGCGCATGCACGCCCAACCCCCCATGCGCCACATGCCTCTGCGCATGTGCACATGTCTCCCATGTGCCCCCTGCATATGTGCGGCTGATACCGACAATCAGCTGGCTGGTGGGAGGCATGCGTGCATGCACAGCGGATCTGTTCTGGACGACGGCTTGTGTGCTAGCAGAAATGGCTCTCCGTGCCACATCCGGCACAGTGTTGTGGTTAGCCGGCAGCAAGTGCGGATTCAGATGAGGGGCCAGGACCATGAGGGAGTGGACTGCTGCCTTCAGAGATTGTGGGGGCTGGCAGCAGCGATGAGGAGGGTCCCGAGGAGCCTGTGCCCAGTGTGCATGCGCGCAGGGCTGCTCGCAGGAAAGAGCAGCTGCAGCAGCACGGGCGACTCGGGAGTAAGACTGCAAGGTAATGGCCCCTCCTTCAAGAAGATAAAAGCCAGCTGTGAATCGGACGTTCTTTGCAGGAAGCAAAGACGTTTTGAAACTCAGCCTCGTGGACATTACAGTATCTCAAGTTGGTATTTGAAGACTCTTGTGTTGTAAAATATTTCTTATCTGTTATTCTTGGCAGCCTCGCACAGTTTTGGTGAGGCTTGTGCTTATCAAAGTTAATTAATTTGCAGCAGCCTTTTAACCGGGGATTCGTAAGAATCATTAAAAGGTTTCCTGTTCCCTTTGGTTCATGTTTGTTTTATTGGAAAAAAGGGTTTGGGTCAGAACACGCGCATAGGTTTGCCATCATGGCACTAGGCCAAACCAACCCTCGTGCGTCTCTGATCGTAATGATGCATGCAGGAATGACTTGACGGACAGAGAACAACCAGAGAAGACACCCCTCTCGCCCCCCACAAAGCATGCAAAAAAAATATTTTTTTGAAAAACAATTTTATTAGTTTTTAAAAACAAACAAAACATAAAAACATCCATCTTTCTTTCATAGATATACAAACAGTGTGTCGGTTGGTTTACCAGTTTTTGTGCATTCATTTCGTAGTCTCAATTACAGTTACATTACCTAATAACTCATATTATCAATCAAAAATTATATACCCTAGTATCACTATTAAATGCAAATTTAGTAATTCCCTTAGTAACACCGGTCATAAATGTGAGTCAGTTGCCACCCACCTGAATTTTGATCGTGGGTAACCATGGGGATGTTGCAAAGTGGGGAAAATACAGACCTAACTCGCTTTTTTTTGTTCAGGGCTGTTGTAATTTCGGCCACTAAATGAACTGTTGTAAGTCGAGGAGTTACATAGCCACCTCGGAGTTGAGCTCTGTAGGATATCTGGACGCTGAACTTTCCTAAACACACACACACACACACACACACACACACACACACACACACACTGTTTTCCCTACGTGCTTCGTGTTTAGAGAACCCGACGGCATTTTCCAGCACTCCCTGCCAGCAGTTGGAAAAGTTTGGAAAACATCTGGAAATGTGCCCTTTTTGGGGGTGTTTGAACCTGGGGCACGAGGCAAAGGGCTGGGGAATGGAAAGAACGCAAAACCCACATCAAAGTTGTGTTTGTTGGGTGGAACGTTGCCCTCTGGTACTCCGATGTTTCTGGAGAATTCTGCTGGGAAAACAGGGAAGAGGGGGAGGCCTAATCCCAGCCAGATGTGTCCAAACCTGTGATGACCCCAAGGGGCGTGGCACAAAGGCAACACAGTCAACATAAGCAAAAAGAGTCCCCTTTATTATCTCCAACTTTGCCCCCAAGGTCCAGGTTACCTTCAGCTGGAGAAAAAAAACTCTCCCAGGAACAGCCTTTAAGGGGAGGAAATTCGGTCCGAAAACAAAGTACGTACAAACTGTAAATAAAAACCCACACAATCCACGTTGCAGCAATTCATTGGACAGGGCAGGAGAAGGAATTGCAGACTTGAAAGGCCAGCAACACACACACACAGTTGGGACGACGCCAGGAACACAAATAAGCCTTGACGATACCAGATAATTCACGATTTGCTCCCAACAACTTGCTGTGCGCAGCTTCCCTTTTTATACACTGTGGTTCCCAGCTGCGGCTAAGGAAGGGAATCAGGGCCCTTTCCTCTCTCGTAAGCCATGCAACTCACGTTGCTCCCTTCTCTGTTCCTCCCTGCGTGCCCTAGGATGTCTTCCTCTGAACTCCCTCTCCCTTGTGCTACCTCTTCCCTGCTCTGCCCAGTCGGTCTTTGCCCTTCCCCAGTTTCCTCCAGAGCCACAATCCCTGTCAGCTGCTCGTCTTCCTCCTCCGAATCAGATTCTGACAGGGGCATGACAAAACTGGGGAGATTTTGATCCCCGGTTAAACGGGAAAGCAGAGAAAATTCAGGCCAAGGTGAACAGCTGGTCCTCAACTTACGGCTGCAATTGCACCTGAAATCTCTGCTGCTAAGCGAGACCGTTGTGAAGTGAGTTTGGGCCTCCGCCGTTTTACGACCTTCCTTCCTTGCCGCATTCGTTAAGCGAATCGCTGCAGTCGTTAAGTGAGCGACACGGCTGTTAAATGAACCTGGCTTTCCCAGTTACCCCCTTTAGTGACCTTCCTTGCCACCTGTTGCTAAGTGAATCGCTGTGGTCATTAAGTGGGTAACAGGGTCGTTCAGGGAATCCAGCTCCCCCATGGACTTTTCTGGTCCGAAGGTTGCCGAAGGGGATGGCGTGACTCCACCCCCTGGGGACGCTGCGACCGTCGTAAATACGAGTCAGTGGCCAGGCGGCTGAATTTTGATCACGTGACCATGGGGGAAACCGCAATGGTCGCAAGTGTGAAAAACTGTCCTTTTTTTTGGTGCCGTCGTAACTTTGAACGGTCATTAAATGAACTGTTGTAAGCCAAGGACGGAGGAGGAGGAAAAGAAGAAGGAAGAGGAAGAGGAGCAGAAGGAGGATTGTGGGCTCCTTGTTGTTCTCTGAGCTTGGTGGTTTTCTTGGAGGCGTTTCATGACCCAACTAGGTAGCATCATCAGTGCTAGAAGGGAGGGGGGTTTGTGGAGGAAGTGGAGGAGGGAAGAGGAGGAGGAGGAGGAAGAAAAGAAGGAGCAAGAGGAGCAGAAGGAGGACTGTGGGCTCCTTGGTGCTCTCT
>NC_142014.1:80278398-80350898 GCF_049901735.1 Notechis scutatus | reverse complement strand
GAATTCTGGGGTGGAAGTCCACCCATCTCAAAGCCTGCTGGCTGGGGGATTCTGGGAGTGGAAGTCCACCCATCTCAAAGCCTTCTGGCTGGGGATTCTGGGAGTGGAAGTCCACCCATCTCAAAGCCTTCTGGCTGGGGGATTCTGGGAGTGGAAGTCCACCCGTCTCAAAGCCTTCTGGCTGGGGGATTCTGGGAGTGGACGTCATCCTCAAGTTGTCAAGGTTGAGAAATTTAGTGTCGATAATGCTTCTCCTTCTTTCTGCCTTCTTGCATGATGTCCAGACCGAGATGATGCATCACTCTGAGGTCAGACAGTGCGTTTCCAAAGGCGCGAAACCCACAATGAAGGCAATTTCCTTTTGTTGAACTTTAAAACTGAATTATAAAAAGCAAAGGTTGCTTGCATGCCCTTTAAACACCAAGCGCCCCACAAAAATCCCAGGAAGCCATGATGTCACCGCACAAAGGCTGCCATTTGTGCAGCACATCACAATGGACACACGTGGCCTCCCCCCTCTTTCCAAAGAGGTCAGAAATGACACAACTCTCGACAAAACGGAACAGCTACAGCCGTGCAAAGTTGGCAATATTCTTTCTTTGCTTCTCCTTTGGGGTTCCTGTTTCTCCTGCAGTCCTCACCTAATGACAAGTTTGTTTAGTGGCCGTTCAAAGCAAGGACCGCACGGGAAAAAGCGGCATGCGACCCTTTTTCTCTCACATGGACGACTTCTGCAGCATCCCCGGTAGTCACACAATCGAAATTCAGACTACTTAGTGACCGACTCGTAGTTATGATGGTCGCAGCGTCTCAGGGGTCATGTGATCCCCTTTTGGAACCATTTTGTGGGGTTTCTTGGGAGGGAGGAAAAGAAAAGAAAGGGGAAAAGAGAGAAATGAAAGAGAAAGAGAAAGAGAAGGAGGAAGGGAGGAAGGAGGAAGGGAAAGGGAAGGGAAGGAAAGGGAAGGAAGGGAAGGGAAGGGAAGGAAGGAAGGAAGGAAGGAAGGAAGGAAGGAAGGAAGGAAGGAAGGAAGGAAGGAAGGAAGGAAGGAAGGAAGAAGAAGGGGAAGGAGGGAACTGGAAGAAGGAAGGAAGAAAGAGAAAGGAAGGAAGGAAAGAAGGAAGGACGAAGAAGGAAAGGGGAAGGAAGGAAGGAAGGAAGGAAGGAATTAAGGAAGAAGGCAGGAAGGAAAGAGAAGGGCAGTAGAAGGAAGGAAAGGAAGGAAAGGAAAAGAAAAGAAAAGGAAGGAAGGGAAGAAGGAAGGAAGGAGGGAAGGGAAAGGGAAGTGGAAGAATGAAGGAAGGAAGAAGGCAGCGAAAGGAATGGGAAGGAAGTAGAAGGAAGGAAGGAAAGGAATGGAAAGGAAAAGAAAAGAAAGGGAAGAGGAAGAAGGAAGGAAGGAGCAAGAAAGAAAAGGAAAGGGAAGTGGAAGAATGAAGGAAGGAAGAAGGCAGCGAAAGGAAAGGGAAGGGAAGTAGAAGGAAGGAAGGAAAGGAAGGAATGGAAGAGGAAAAGAAGGAAGGAAAGGGAAGGGGAAGAAGGAAGGAAAGAAAGAAAGAAGGAGGAAAGGGAAGGGAAGGGGAAGGAGGAAGGAAGGAAGGAAGGAAGGAAGGAAGAAAGAAGCAAAGAAAGAAAGAAAGAAAGACCAATCTCCTTTTGTGACCTTCAGACAAGCGAAGTCGGATTCATTGAGCAACTGTCTCATTAATTCAATCCCTGAACCACGAAAGCAAGAAAAGTCGTAGAATGAGACAAAACGGACTTAACAAATGTCTCATTTAGCGACAGAACTCAGTTGTGGTCGCAAGTGGAGGAATCAGAATCAGAGTTAGAATGGAGCTGGAAAGGGACCTTGGAGGTCTTCTAGTCCAGCCCCTTTCTCAAATTGGAGACCCTATACCAGGGGTGGGGTTCAAATTTTTTAACAACCAGTTCTGTGGGCATGGTTAGGTAGGCGTGGCTAGGTGGGTGTGGCTATGTGACTGGGTGGGCGTGGCTTCCTCCTCCTCCTCCTCCTCCTCCTCCTCCTCCTCCTCCTCCTCCTCCTCCTCCTCCTCCTCTCTTCTTCTTCTTCTTCTTCTCCTTCCTTCTCTTCTTCTTCTTCTTCTTCTTCTTCTTCTTCTAATCGTAACAACCGGTTCTAGAGAACCAGTCCGAACCGGTAGAATCCCACCCCTGCCCTATACCATTTCAGACAGGTGGCTGTCCTGTCCCTTCTTAAAACCCTCCAGTGATGGAGCCCCCACAACTTCTAGTGGCAAGCTGTTCCACCGACTAATTGTCCTCACTGACCCCCTGTATTTGCAAAACTGGCTTGTTTTTTTTTTAATCCTTGGGTTGTTTTTTCCCCTCCTGGACACAAGTGTGGCTTATGATTTAAAGCACTAACAGCTTGGCAGGTCTCCCGCTGTCACTCATGCACCCCGTCTCTGGCCAGCCCCGATTGATGTGGTTGCCACATTACATCCCTCAGATTCCAGGAGGGACCGAGATGGATTGGAGGTGTTGTAACTGCAGCCCCAACATTGTTTTCTGCCCCAGCCAAACAATGGCCAGATGCTGGTTTATGGATTGCAAGGAATCCAGAGGGGAGATTAGGATCCTATCCTGGTCAGGCATACATTGGGAGGGTGGATGCCATGTTCCGTTCTCTGAGCAGCGTTCGTCACTCCAGTTGCTATATAGCCATGTTTCTCATTCTAGGCAGCTTTAAGATGAGCGAACTTCAACTCCCAGAATTCCTCAGCATGTCATGTTTAAGATGGATGGACTTCAACATCAAGGATTCCCCAGCCAGCATCCTTCAAGATGGGTGGACTTCCACTCCCAGAATTCCCCAGCCATTGATTTAAGTTGGATGGACTTTAACTCCCAGAATTCCCAAGCCATTGATTTAAGTTGGATGGACTTCAACTCCCAGAATTCCCAAGGCAGCATCCTTTAAGTTGGGCAGACTTCAATGCCCCACTCAGAATTCCTCAGAATTTCCCAGCCTCTTTCAAGATGGGTGGGACTTCCACTCCCAGAATTCCCCCAGCCAGCAGGCTTTGAGATGGATGGGACTTACTCCCAATCCCAGCCAGAAGGCAGATGGTGGGACTTCACTCCCAGAATCCCCAGCCAGCAGGCTTTGAGATGGGTGGGACTTCAACTCCCACAATTCCCTATCCAGCATGCTTTGAGATGGGTGGACTTCAACTCCCAGAACTCCCCAGCCAGCATCCTTTAAGTTGGGCAGACTTCAACGCCCAGAATTCTCTAGCCACAATAGTTTAAGATTCCCATGCTGGGGAATTCTGGGAGTTGAAGTCCACCCATCTCGAAACTGCCAAGGCTAAGCAATGCCATTCCTTTCGCAACTGTTGCAGAAGTCCACGGATGCTCCTTGTAGGCAAATTACCCAGAATCCCCTGGAGGGTCACTGCTGCAGCCTTCCCCAATTGCTCCCTGCGGAGAAACGGGGTTGATGCTGTTTGCTAACTGGCCCGGGGCCACCCACAGCTTCCTTGGCAAAAGAGCCGGCCTGGGGGCTCAGCCCCACTGGGCAAACAGGTGGGGCCGGGCTGGGCTCTTGAGTCACCAAGGTTGGGCCAGGTGTGCCAGGAAAGCCACCGGCAGCTTTGCTCTTTGTGAATCAGCCGGTCAGGAATTCATTCGGATTATTGCCAGTTTATTGCCCGTTAGGGAAAGGAAGGGAAGGGAAGGGAAGGGCCTGGGGTCTCCCAGGAAGGGCATGGCCATTGTTGACTGAGGATCTTCTCTTCGTTTTGATCAAAAGGACGTTTTCCTTCCTTCCTTCCTTCCCTTCCTTTCCCTTCCCTTCTCCTTTCTTCTTTTCTTCCTTCCTTCCCCTGTTCCCTCCCTCTCTAGTTCCTTCTGCCCCCTCTTCCTTCTCACCCTCCATCTTTCTCTTTTCTTCTCTCCCTCCCTGTCTTCCTTCCTTCCTTCCTTCCTTCCCCTGTTCCTTCCCTCTCTACTTCCTTCTGCCCTGTCTTCCTTCTCACCCTCCATCTTTCTCTTTCCTTCTCTCCCTCCCTGTCTTCCTTCCTTCCTTCCTTCCTTCCTTCCTTCCTTCCTTCCTTCCTTCCTTCCTTCCTTCTTCCTTCTCTTTCTTTTCTCTCTTCTTTCTCTCCCCTTTTCCTTTCCTTTCCTTTCTTCTCTCCCTCTCTCCTTCCCTTCTTTCCTCTCTTCTCTCCCTCCTCTTTCCTTTTCTTTTCTGGACATTGGCCCAAAGTCACCCAGCCGGCTTTCAGGCCTAAAGTGGGACTAGAACTCACCGTCTCCTGGTGATTGGTCCAAAGTCACCCAACCGGCTTTCAGGCCTAAAGCGGGACTAGAACTCACCGTCTCCTGGTGATTGGCCCAAAGTCACCCAGCCGGCTTTCAGGCCTAAGGCAGGACAAGAACTCCCAGTCTCCCGGTGGTTATCCCAAAGCCAACCAGCAGGTTTCCATGAGCTAAGGCAGGACTAGAACTCACCACTCCCAGTTTCTACCCTGCTGCTTGAACCACTAGGCCCAACTAGCTCTTTAAGTGCCTGTGCTTGTAATAGATGCCGTTGAGACCCAGGGAACAATCCCAGTGCATCTTTTAAAACAGGCAGGCTGGGCGGGCCCTTTGCCAGCCCTTCCGAGGGGCGCCGTGAAACCCCTTCCTCAATTCCCCCGCCCTGCTCTGCACCCCCTACCCACCTGGCCGCTACGATAAGACCTACATTTGCCTGGTTTCTATTTTGCTTTTCTTGGCCCGGAGCAGAGAACAATGGGCCTGAGAGCACGCCAGGAAATAAATTCTAATTCAAGGCATGAAAATATTGCCAAAGGCAGCCGTGGGAGCCAGAAATCATCATCATAAAAATAATAAAGCATTTTCAAAACGGAGGAAAGGCCAAGTAGGAAGTCCAAGGGGGGTGGGCGGTGCAGGGTGACCCACTGGGCTCTCCCCAAACTTGGCAAAAGCCAGGATAAGAAAAAAAAAAAAAAACACCAGACCCAACGTCTAACCCCAACACAGGAAATAACCAGGTTAAAAGAGAAATGGCATGAAAGGCTGGAAATTTTCCACCCTGTTGTTTACTCCTCCCTGATTTAATTAACTAACCAGACACCATCCCACCATGGGCTCCTGGCTGAGTGGTTTATACTGGCAGTTCTCGATTTACGGCTGTTCGTTTAGGGACCGGTCAGCACTGAAAAAAAAAAAAAAAAAAAGCAACTTATACAGCCGTTTTTTTTTTACACTTTATGGCCTTTGCAGCATTTCTCCCTGGGGTTCCGCCAGGGGTGGGATTCTAACCGGATTGGAGCGGTTTTATAGAACCGGTTGTTATGATTCTGCGCAGTTCGGAGAACTGGCAAATCGTGTCCCCTGGCCGGCCCTGCCCTTTTCCGTCCAACCGGACCCTCCCAATCAGCCTTATCATGCATGCACAACTTAACACGCATGCCCGACATCGCTGATTGCGTTCTTCCCTGCCCAGTCACTCCTTAAGGTATTTCCCCCCCTCTCCCAATGATCAGCTGTTCCGACGATCAGCTGTACCGATGATCAGCTGCGCTGGGGTCCCCCTCGCTGTCTTACTGCCTCACCCAGGAGGCTGCCCTGAGGCCCAGAAGGCAAAAGAATTGAGGAGGGAGGAGGAAGAAGAGGAAGAGGAGGAGGAAAAGGAGGAAGAAGAGGAGAGAAAGAGGAGGAAGGAGGAGGAGGGAGGAGGAGGAGGAGGAGGAGGAGGAGGAGGAGGAGGAGGAAGAAGAAGAAGAAGAAGAAGAAGAAGAAGAAGAAGAAGAAGAAGAAGAAGAAGAAGAAGAAGAAGAAGAAAAAGGAGGAGGGGAAGAAGAGAAGGAGGAGGGGAAGAAGAAGGGGAAGAAGAGGAAGAGGAAGAAGAAAAAGAGGAGGAGGAAGAGGAAGAAGAAGAAGAGGAGGAGGAGGAGGAGGAGGAGGAGGAGGAGGAGGAGGAGGAGGAGGAGGAGGAGGAGAAGAAGAAGAAGAAGAAGAAGAAGAAGAAGAAGAAGAAGAAGAAGAAGAAGAAGAAGAAGAAGAAGAAGAAGAAGAAGAGAAGGAGGAGGGGAAGAAGAGGAGGAGGAGGAGAAGAAGAGGAAGAGGAAGAAGAAAAAGAGGAGGAGGAAGAGGAAGAAGAAGAGGAGGAGGAGGAAGAGGAAGAAGACGCACCCACCCAATCATATGGCTATGCCCACTAGCCACATCCACAGAACCGGCTGTTAAAATTTTGAAATCCCACCCCCTGGGGTCCCGCGATCAGAATTCAGAGGCTTGGCAACTGGCATGTACTTGTGACGGTTCGCGCAATTTCCCCTTTTGTGTCCTTCTGATGAGTCAAGTCAATGGTGGGGGGAGGAAGCTGGATTCGCTTAACGACTGTGTGACTAACTTAACAACGGTGGCGATTTGTGTAAGAGTGGTGGCTAGAGAGAGGTCGTAAAATGGAGTAAAATCCATTTAACAACGGCCTTGGCTGCTTTGCCACAGGAACTTTTGGGCTCCTTTGCGGTCGTAAATTGAGGACTACCTGGATTTAGGAACAAGTTAGAAAAATTGTGAATCGATCTTGGTTTATGCCCGTCCCATCTCTGTTCATTTCCCCCCCCCCCTAATTTAGAAAACACATTTTGATTGGGTCAGATTAAGACTTATTGGCTGCATTTGGAACACCATGCTAAATTTGGTTCTTTTTGATCATAATTCACTTTTCCCCCTAATTTAATCCAGTGTTTCTCAATCTCAGCTTGTTAGGACTTCAACTCCCAGAATTCTTAAAGTTGCTGGGCTGGCTGGGGAATTCTGGGAGTTGAAGTCCAGCCAGTTTACTGGACCAGCTGGGACATTCTGGGAGTTGAAGTGCACACCGTTTAAAGCTTCTAGGCTGGCTGGGGAATTCTGGGAGCTGAAGTCCACCCATTTTACTGGAATGGCTGGGGCATTCTGGGAGTTGAAGTCCATGGAGTTTACTTGACTGGCTGGGGAATTCTGGGAGTTGAAGTCCACACTGCTTAAAGCTTCTAGGCTGGCTGGGGAATTCTGGGAGTTGAAGTCCACACTGCTTAAAGCTACAGAGACTGGAAAAGAGACTGGTTATGTGTTATGTTAGTTAATGCCAGTGTCAGAACTCAGAAAACAGCTTAGTTCAATAAACCAGGCTCAGGGTGTTGTGTGAATACAATATTTGGTTGCTCTTTCACTCAGTGCAAATTGAAACTATTTATTTTTCTCTCACAAAAATCATAAACATTAGTCAAATATTGCTCGATTAAAGTGATCTTTAGTCAGGTAAACATATAGCAGTTAAACATACATACGTAAATATACTCATATAAATGTGGGCAAAGCAAACAGGAAGGTTTCCTTCTGTGTGTGATTCCACCATAGTACTCAGATAGCCTGCCTTTCTCCATGGAGGTTTTACTAAGCAAGGCTCAAAAAAGGATTCATTTGACCCACCTTTAAAATCATTGGAAGGAATCTAGAACAGATCCCAAGTCAAGCAGGCCTTAGGCAGTTCACCTTTCTCCAGACTAGTAGCCTCCAGGTAGGCAAAATTACAACTCTCAGCATTTACTAGGGGTAGCAAAGCGAAGAGTGGCTTTTGAAATAGGAAAATACATTTTATTAACATTGGAATAACATGCAACTTTGATACTCATATACTTAATTTTTAACAACACACATCCGGTTTGCTTTCCACCTAATCTTCTTCGAAGCTGTTTTGCAATTTTACAATTAGTTTACAATTATTAGTCAGAGGGGAAAAAACTCTTGCAAGGTTTTATTATACTTGGAATCGAGGCAAAGGGAATATGAGTGATTTTAGCCAGTTTCAGCTTCTTCCTTGAAGTTTGTTTGGTGTTCGAGCTAGATCTGCAGCCTTCACTCATCATCTTGAGTTGATGCCACCCTGATGGGACTCCATAACATCAGCAGAAAACTAGCAGCTTCAAAGACATGATGGAATAGACTTCATCTTCAGTTGTTTGTTTCTGGAAGCTGACCGACTCAAGATTGGCAGAGAAGAACATCAGTTGTCGAGTGGACAATACATCTTCAGTTGCTTGTTTTTAGAAGCTGACCATTCCAAGATTGGTGGAGAAGAACATCAGTGGACGAGTGGACAATACATCTTCAGTTGCTTCCTTCTGGAAGCTGACTAAGCCAAGATTGGTGGAGAAGAACATCAGTGGATGAGTGGACAATACATCTTCAGTTGCTTCCTTCTGGAGGCTGACTAGTCCAAGATTGGTGGAGAAGAACATCGGTGGACGAGTGGACAAACATCTTCAGTTGCTTCCTTCTGGAAGCTGACTAAGCCAAGATTAGTGGAGAAGAACATCGGTGGACGAGTGGACAATACATCTTTAGTTGCTTCCTTCTGGAAGCTGACCAAGATTGGCAGAAAAGAACATCAGTTGTCGTGTGGACAATACATCTTCAGTTGCTTGTTTTTAGAAGCTGGCCATTCCAAGATTGGTGGAGAAGAACATCAGTGGACGAGTGGACAATACATCTTCAGTTGCTTCCTTCTGGAAGCTGACCATCCCAAGATTGGCAAAGAAGAACATCAGATGATGGAGAAAGAGGTTGGTGAGGGAGAATATTTTAGGTTCAGTTGGACAAGCAAGTTCATGAGAAGAAAAATGACAGGAAAGGTCTAAGAGATCATGGGAATGGCTTTAATTCCAGATTCATTTTCCTGAAGATTCACGAAAACCGGCTTTCACTCCAGATCAATTTTAACGAAGGGTCATAGGAAGTGCCTTGTCCTTTACTTAGTCTCCTTGAGCTGAGATTCAAACCGGACCATCTCCTGAGCTTTGTGGACACGGTTCTGAATGTACTGGTGGGCCTCGTCATCGTCAGCTTCCTCATGACTCGTTTCAGACGTATACATCAGATCATGATCAGAGATGCCAAACATCTCCAAGGAGTAGAGGTAGGCGATGTGTTCGTCTAAGATGGCATCTGAGTTCCTTTGGGTTCCATGCAAGGACTGCAGTTGAAGTTGAGTCAACGACTGACTCGTGTCGGTCAGAACAAAGAGCTCCCTCAACTCCTGCTTGGTAAAATAGCGATAGGGGTTCTTCTTATCTCCCGTGCTTTGCCTGATTAGCGAGTCCTTGAAGACCTGACGCCGGTAGATTTTCTCCTCAACCGTCCCACACGTGATCAGACGGTAGATCACGACGTTCTCCTTTTGCCCGATCCTATAAATGCGGTCTACGGCTTGCATGTCCGTGGCCGGATTCCAACTCGGATCGAAGATCACCACTCGAGTGGCGGCCGTCAAAGTCAGGCCCACGCCCCCGACTTGTGTGGTCAGGAGGAAGACTGAGTAGCTTCGGTCCTTCTGGAAGTCCCTCACCCTCTTCTCGCGCTCCAACAAACACGTGACGGTGCCATCGATGCGCATGAACTTGATGTGCCGTTGAGTCAGGATGCCTTCAATGATGTCCAACATTTTCCTCGACAAGGAAAACACTAGAGTTTTGTGGCCTTCTTCCCGAAGTTTCTCCAACAAGGCAATGAGGAACGTCAACTTCCCGGATTCTTGAATCAGAACCTTCTCAGATACATTTTGGATCTCCTGCGTCAGGCCCACTGAGTCTTCTCCGTCCTCTTGGCTTGGGTTTTCCAAACCAAGCTGGAGACAAGCTTGAGAAGACAACAGCCGGGGGTGGTCGCAGAGTTTCTTCAGGAGGGTCAGCTCTGCCAACGGAGAACGCGTGGTCATCAGAACTTCTTTAATGTGATCCAAGGAAAGGAAGTTCCTGTAGATTTCTTCCTGTATGCGTGATAAGTAGACCCAGACAATAAAGTCATTTTTTCTCGGAAGAGAAGGGACTTCGAGGGTATTAGGACAGGGCGATCCCATTGGTTGGTCCGATCTCAGCTTCTGGATTTCGTCCTTACTTCTCCTCAAGAAATGAGGCTGTATGAGGGACATCAAGTTCTCCGCGATCTTGAGGCCCAGAGCTTTCTCCCCCAAGGTCGCGTCCTTCTCCCTCGCTCTGGTGATTGGGTTCTCGTACTCCATCTTGAACGTTTTGGCTGTGCCAAGGAGGCTGCCCTGACAGGCAAAATCAAACAGAGACCACAACTCTTGCAGGTTATTCTGTACGGGGGTCCCCGTGAGGAGGACGCGGTTCCTCGCCGGGATGGCGCCGAGGGCTTTCGTGGTCTTCGCCGAGGGGCTCTTAATTTTATGAGCTTCATCTAAAATCAGGTAGTCCCAGACGAAGGCTTGCTGGTCACAGCTGGACAGCTGTTCCCAGTTGGCCAGGATCATCTGGTAGGAAGTCAAAGGACTCCCTTTCCGGTTTGGATCTGGTGCAAATGTTGCCTGCGTTCTTTCTTGCTCGTCCCGTGGAAAACCTTCACGCGGATTCCCGGCGCCCACTTGGCAAACTCTTGCTTCCAGTTATTCACCAGCGTGACAGGCATCACCAACAAGACAGAATGGACCAGTTGGGCGTCGAACATCCCCGAAAGAAAAGCGATGATCTGGATGGTCTTCCCCAAACCCATGTCGTCAGCTAAAATGCCCCCCTTGCGCCCTTCACGGTAGAGGCGGTACAAGAACGCGACGCCGTGCTTCTGGTGTTCGAAAAGCTGGTCGTGCATCTCGCGGTAAAGCCGGAGCCCACTCTGAGCCACGTCGACACTTTCGTCCGATGCCTCTTCCTCATCCAAGGCCAGGGTGTCCAACTTCTCCTCCACCTGTCCTAGACCACTGGTGAGATCTTCGCCGAGGTCCATCTCCGGCTGCGTCTCCTCGTGACCGGGGGTGGGTTTCTTCGCTGACCCTTTCGGGATCTTCTGATCCTCTTGGGATCCCTTTCTGCAAAACACAATTTTCTTGAGAAATAGCAACAGACGGGAAAACGGCCAACAAAAAAAAAAAAAGGTAGAGGAAAATTTTCTCCTCAAAATCCTCGAGGGGAATAGAGTTGGAAGGGGCCTTGGAGGTCTTCTAGCCCAACCCCCTACTGAAGCAAGAGACCCCTATACCTGTGATGGAAAACCTATGGCACGCATGCCGGAAGTGGCACGCAGAGCCATGACTGCCGGCATGCTAGCCCTCGGTCCAGAGCAGGCCTACTGCGCATGTGTGTGTGCCGCCCACCCAACTGCGTGCACAGAATTGCGTGGTGCATGGGGGTGGTGGTGGTGTCGTGTGTGCATTGCCTTCTGGGTGCTGGCACAGGAGCCCAAAAGCCACCACTGCCCTATCCTATTTCAGACAGGTAGCTGTCTAATGATCACCTTTTTACCAACCCCATCATCCCTTGAGGGGTGGAGTCTGGGCCACTGAATGGAGCTAGCAGAGTGTTTAATGGCCGGATGCCTTTCCTGTCACCAGTACGGAGTTTTATTCAGCAAATATATTCTCACTGGGCCCAGAGAGAGAAATATCTGCCTCTACCTGGGATCGAACTCACAGCCTCCTGATTGTGAGGTGAAAGCTCCACTTCTAAGCCACCGTACCACTCAAGGACTATGACTAGTAAATCATTTCCTTTTAATGACCCCATAATCCTCTGCGGGGTGGAGTCTGGGCCACTGAATGGAGCTAGCAGAGTGTTTAATGGCCGGATGCCTTTCCTGTCACCAGTACGGAGTTTTATTCAGCAAATATATTCTCACTGGGCCCAGAGAGAGAGAAATATCTGCCTCTACCTGGGATCGAACTCACAGCCTCCTGATTGTGAGGTGAAAGCTCCACTTCTAAGCCACCGTACCACTCAAGGACTATGACTAGTAAATCATTTCCTTTTAATGACCCCATAATCCTCTGCGGGGTGGAGTCTGGGCCACTGAATGGAGCTAGCAGAGTGTTTAATGGCCGGATGCCCTTCCTGTCACCAGTACGGAGTTTTGTTCGGCAGATATATTCTTATTTTGCTGTCCAATCTCTTCTTAAAAATCCTCCAGTGATGAACCCACCCACCCACCCCTTCTGAATTCCAGTATCGCTCCGTGCAACGTCTTTGGCCAATTTGGGCAAAGAATTCGGGGAAGGTGCGCCACGCACCAAACCTGGCTTGTTTCAATTCTGGTTCAGCTTTTGGAATCGTTTGGGCCAATCCGGACTTTTAAGGCAGACTCTTAAGAGTCCACAGGGAGTCCTCGACTTACGGCCACCCTAGGGGCCCGACATTTCTGTTGTTAAGCGAGGCAGTTGTTAAGTGAGATTTAGTTAGAGAATTTTTTTTTTCGTTTAGAGAAATGTCGGACTGAATTGTGGTCAGAGGGGGTGGACCTATCGGTGATCTGCTGGGATGGTTTGCAACCGTGCACATTGTGAGCTCCAGATTTTGAAAATCTAAAAGCAGGAAGTCTGTGAAAATCCTCAGGTCACAGTTGTCCCAAAAGTGCTTTTTTTTTTTTCCAAGAGGAAACTGGACTTTCTTTGTTTTTCTCTGAAGACATTTTGCGTCTCCTCCAAGAAGCTTCCTCAGTTCTGACTTGGACGGTGGGGAATGGAAGGATGCAGACTCCTTGCAGACAAAGCTGGTCATTTGCATCCTTTTTAGCGAGTCGTTGAGGCCACTTGGAGGCTTGTCTGCGTCCTCAGGGCCACCTGAGTATTGCAAACGGGTGTGGAACCCATTTGCAATACAAAAGGACTGTGCAATTCCACATCCATTTGCACCAGTCAGGTGTGACCCTAAGGACACAGATCAGCCTCCAAAAGGCCTCAACCACCCTCTCAAAGGATGCAAATGACCAGCTGTCTGCAAGGAGTCTCAATCCTTCTGTCCTCCACCATCCAGTCCGAGCTGAGGAAGCTTCTTGGAGGAGAAGCGAAACGTCTTCAAAGAACAACCAGAAAGTCCAGTGGCCTCTTTTAAAAAAAAGGTACCTTTGGGATAAAGGCAGGAAGACAGGGAGTTGTGGGCCAGGGGAGATCAGCCCCACAACAACCAATCAAAATATCTATCTCTATCTATCTATCTATCTATCTATCTATCTATCTATCTATCTATCTATCTATCTATCTATCTAACTATCTATCTATCTAACTATCTAACTATCTATCTATCATCTATCTATCTATCTATCTATCTATCTATCTATCTATCTATCTATCTATGTATCATCTATCTATCTATCTATCTATCTATCTATCTATCTATCTATCTAACTATCTATCATCTATCTATCTATCTATCATCTATCTATCTATCTATCTATCTATCTATCTATCTATCTATCTAACTATCTATCTATCTATCTATCTATCTATCTATCTATCTATCTATCTATCTAATCTATCTATCATCTATCTATCTATCTATCTATCTATCTATCTAACTATCTATCTATCTATCATCTATCTATCTATCTAACTATCTAACTATCTAACTATCTATCATTATCTATCTATCTATCTATCTATCTATCTATCTATCTATCTTATCTATCTATCTATCTATCTATCTATCTATCTATCTATCTATCTATCTATCTAACTATCTAACTATCTATCATCTATCTATCTATCTATCTATCTATCTATCTAACTATCTATCATCTATCTATCTATCTATCTATCATCTATCTATCTATCTATCTATCTAACTATCTATCATCTATCTATCTATCTATCTATCTATCTATCTATCTATCTATCTATCTAACTATCTAACTATCTAACTATCACTATCTATCACTATCATTCATCTATCTGTCTATCTATCTATCTATCATCTATCTATCTATATCTAGCATCTAGCATCTATCTATCTATCTATCTATCTATCATCTATCTATCTATCTATCTATCTAACTATCATTATCTATCTATCTATCTATCTATCTAACTATCTATCTATCTATCTATCTATCTATCTATCTATCATCTATCATCTATCTATCTATCTATCATCATCTATCTATCTATCTATCTATCTATCTATCTATCTATCTATCTATCTATCTATCATATCATCTATCATCTATCATCTATCTATCTATCTATCTATCTATCTATCTATCTATCTATCTATCTATCATCTATCATCTATCTATCTATCTATCTATCTATCTATCATCTATCTATCTATCTATCTATCTATCTATCTATCTATCTAACTATCTATCATCTATCTATCTATCTATCTATCTAACTATCTAACTATGTATCATCTATCTATCTATCTATCTATCTAACTAACTATCTATCATCTATCTATCTATCTATCATCTATCTATCTATCTATCTATCTATCTATCTATCTATCTAACTATCTATCATCATCTATCTATCTATCTATCTATCTAACTATCTATCATCTATCTATCTATCTATCTATCTATCTATCTATCTATCTATCATCTATCTATCTATCTATCTATCATCTATCATCTATCTATCTATCTATCTATCTATCTATCTATCTATCTATCTATCATCTATCATCTATCTATCTATCTATCTATCTATCTATCTATCTATCTATCATCTATCTATCTATCTATCTATCTATCTAACTATCATTATCTATCTATCTATCCAGCTATCTATCTATCTATCATCTATCATCTATCATCTATGTATCTGTCTATCTATCTATCAATCATCTGTCTATCTATCTATCTATCTATCTATCTATCTATCTATCTATCTATCACTATCATCTATCTATCTATCTATCTATCTATCTATCTATCTATCTATCTATCTATCTATCTAATATCTATATCTATCTATCTATCTATCTATCTATCTATCTATCTATCTATCTATCTATCATCATCTATCTATCTATCTATCTATCTAACTAACTAACTAACTAACTAACTAACTATCATCTATCTATCTATCATCTATCTATCTATCTATCTATCATCTATCTATCTATCTATCTATCTATCTATCTATCTATCTATCTATCAATCATCTATCTATCTATCTATCATCTAGCATCTAGCATCTATCTATCTATCTATCTATCATCTATCTATCTATCTATCTATCTATCTAACTATCATTATCTATCTATCTATCTATCTATCTAACTATCTATCTATCTATCTATCTATCTATCATCTATCATCTATCTATCTATCTATCTATCTATCTATCTATCTATCTATCTATCTATCTATCTATCTAACTATCTATCATCTATCATCTATCTATCTATCTATCTATCTATCTATCATCTATCATCTATCTATCTATCTATCTATCTATCTATCATCTATCTATCTATCTATCTATCTATCTATCTAACTATCTATCATCTATCTATCTATCTATCTATCTAACTATGTATCATCTATCATCTATCTATCTATCTAACTAACTAACTATCTATCATCTATCTATCTATCTATCATCTATCTATCTATCTATCTATCTATCTATCTATCTATCTAACTATCTATCATCATCTATCTATCTATCTATCTATCTAACTATCTATCATCTATCTATCTATCTATCTATCTATCTATCTATCTATCTATCTATCTATCTATCTATCTATCATCTATCTATCTATCTATCTATCCCTATCATCTATCTATCTATCTATCTATCTATCTATCTATCTAACTATCTATCATCATCTATCTATCTATCTATCTATCTATCATCTATCATCTATCTATCTATCTATCTATCTATCTATCTATCTATCTATCTATCTATCATCTATCTATCTATCTATCTATCTATCTATCTAACTATCATTATCTATCTATCTATCTAACTATCTATCTATCTATCTATCATCTATCATCTATCTATCTATCTATCTATCTATCTATCTATCTATCTATCATCTATCTATCTATCTATCTATCTATCTATCTATCTATCTAACTATCTATCATCTATCATCTATCTATCTATCTATCTATCTATCTATCTATCTATCTATCTATCTATCTATCTAATATCTATATCTATCTATCTATCTATCTATCATCTATCTATCTATCTATCTATCTATCTATCTATCTATCTATCTAACTAACTAACTAACTAACTAACTAACTAACTATCATCTATCTATCTATCTATCTATCTATCTATCTATCTATCATCTATCTATCTATCTATCTATCTATCTATCTAACTAACTAACTAACTAACTAACTAACTATCATCTATCTATCTATCTATCTATCTATCATCATATCTATCTATCTATCTAACTAACTAACTAACTAACTAACTAACTAACTAACTATCATCTATCTATCTATCATCTATCTATCTATCTATCTATCTATCTATCATCTATCTATCTATCTAACTAACTAACTAACTAACTAACTATCATCTATCTATCTATCTATCTATCTATCTATCTATCTATCTATCTATCTATCTATCTAACTAACTAACTAACTAACTAACTAACTAACTAACTATCTAACACTATCTATCACTCATCTATCTATCTATCTATCTATCTATCTATCTATCTATCTATCTATCTATCTATCTATCTATCTATCTATCTATCTATCTATCTATCTATCTATCTATCTATCTAACTAACTAACTAACTAACTATCTATCTATCTATTTCAGCCTATCTATCTATCTATCTATCTATCTATCTATATCTATCTATCTATCTATCTATCTATCTATCTATCATCATCATCTATCTATCTATCTATCTATCTATCTATCTATCTATCATCTATCATCTATCTATCTATCTATCTATCTATCTATCTATCTATCTATCTATCTATCTATCTATCTATCTATCTATCTATCTATCTATCTATCTATCTATCTATCTATCTAACTATCTAACTATGTATCATCTATCTATCTATCTATCTATCTATCTATCTAACTATCTATCATCTATCTATCTATCTATCTATCTATCTATCTATCTATCTATCTATCTATCTATCTATCTATCTATCTAATCTATCTATCATCATCTATCTATCTATCTATCTATCTATCTATCTATCTATCATCTATCTATCTATCTATCTATCTATCTATCTATCTATCTATCATCTATCTATCTATCTATCTATCTATCTATCTATCTATCTATCTATCTATCTATCTATCTATCTATCTATCTATCTATCTATCTATCTATCATCTATCTATCTATCTATCTATCTATCTATCTATCTATCTATCTATCTATCTATCTATCTATCTATCTATCTATCTATCTAACTATCATCTATCTATCTATCTATCTATCTATCTATCTATCTATCTATCATCTATCATCTATCTATCTATCTATCTATCTATCTATCTATCTATCTATCTATCTATCATCTATCTATCTATCTATCTATCTATCTATCTAACTATCTATCATCTATCATCTATCTATCTATCTATCTATCTATCTATCTATCTATCTATCTATCTATCTATCTAATATCTATATCTATCTATCTATCTATCTATCTATCTATCTATCTATCTATCTATCTATCTATCATCTATCTATCTATCTATCTATCTATCTAACTAACTAACTAACTAACTAACTAACTATCATCTATCTATCTATCATCTATCTATCTATCTATCTATCATCTATCTATCTATCTATCTATCTAACTATCTAACTATCTATCTATCTATCTATCTATCTATCTATCTATCTATCTATCTATCATCTATCTATCAATCATCTATCTATCTATCTATCATCTAGCATCTAGCATCTATCTATCTATCTATCTATCATCTATCTATCTATCTATCTATCTATCTAACTATCATTATCTATCTATCTATCTATCTATCTATCTATCTATCTATCTATCTATCTATCTATCATCTATCATCTATCTATCTATCTATCTATCTATCATCTATCTATCTATCTATCTATCTATCTATCTATCTATCATCTATCATCTATCATCTATGTATCTATCTATCTATCTATCTATCATCTATCTATCTATCTATCTATCTATCTATCTATCATGTATCTATCTATCTATCTATCTATCTATCTATCTAACTATCTATCATCTATCTATCTATCTATCTATCTATCTATCTATCTATCTATCTATCTATCTATCTATCTATCTATCTATCTATCTATCATCTATCTATCTATCTATCTATCTATCTATCTATCTATCTATCATCTATCATCTATCTATCTATCTATCTATCTATCTATCTATCATCTATCATCTATCTATCATCTATCTATCTATCTATCTATCTATCTATCTATCTATCTATCTATCTATCTATCTATCATCTATCTATCATCTATCTATCTATCTATCATCTATCTATCTATCTATCTATCTATCTATCTATCTATCTATCTATCTATCATCTATCTATCTATCTATCTATCTATCATCTATCTATCTATCTATCTATCTATCTAACTATCTATCATCTATCTATCTATCTATCTATCTATCTAACTATGTATCATCTATCTATCTATCTATCTATCTAACTAACTATCTATCATCTATCTATCTATCTATCATCTATCTATCTATCTATCTATCTATCTATCTATCTAACTATCTATCTATCTATCTATCTATCTATCTATCTATCTAACTATCTATCATCTATCTATCTATCTATCTATCTATCTATCTATCTATCTATCTATCTATCTATCATCTATCTATCTATCTATCTATCATCTATCATCTATCTATCTATCTATCTATCTATCTATCTATCTATCTATCTATCATCATCTATCTATCTATCTATCTATCTATCATCTATCTATCTATCTATCTATCTATCTATCTATCTATCTATCTATCTATCTATCTATCTATCTATCTATCTATCTCTATCTATCATTATCTATCTATCTATCTATCTATCTATCTATCTATCTATCATCTATCTATCTATCTATCTATCTATCTATCTATCTATCTATCTATCTATCTATCTATCTATCTATCTATCTATCTATCTATCTATCTATCTATCTATCTATCTATCTATCATCTATCATCTATCTATCTATCTATCTATCTATCTATCTATCTATCTATCTATCTATCTATCTATCTAATATCTATATCTATCTATCTATCTATCTATCTATCTATCTATCTATCTATCTATCTATCTATCTATCTATCTATCTATCTAACTAACTAACTAACTAACTAACTAACTAACTATATCTATCTATCACTATCTATCACTCATCTATCTATCTATCTATCTATCTATCTATCTATCTATCTATCTATCTATCTATCTAACTAACTAACTAACTAACTAACTAACTATCATCTATCTATCTATCTATCTATCTATCATCTATCTATCTATCTATCTAACTAACTAACTAACTAACTAACTAACTAACTAACTATCATCTATCTATCTATCATCTATCTATCTATCTATCTATCTATCTATCTATCATCTATCTATCTATCTATCTAACTAACTAACTAACTAACTAACTAACTATCATCTATCTATCTATCTATCTATCTATCTATCTATCTATCTATCTATCTATCTATCTAACTAACTAACTAACTAACTAACTAACTATCTATCTATCTATCTATCATCTATCTATCTATCTATCTATCTATCTATCTATCTATCTATCTATCTATCTATCTATCTATCTATCTATCTATCATCTATCTATCTATCTATCTATCTAACTAACTAACTAACTAACTAACTAACTATCTATCTATCTATCTATCTATCTATCTATCTATCTATCTATCTATCTATCTATCTATCTATCTATCTATCTATCTATCTATCTATCTATCTATCTAACTAACTATCTATCTATCTATCTATCTATCTATCTATCTATCTATCTATCTATCTATCTATCTATCTATCTATCTATCTATCTATCTATCTATCTATCTATCTATGAGATTGGATCTAACAACAGCATCTTGCTGTAAATTGCTGACTTCCTGCATTTTACACCTGAAGGGAGGGAGGGCGAAGTTACACAACTGCACCAGCACTGTCTGAAATGCCATCTTCGAGACGCAGGCTTTTCTCCTCAAATGAGAACTAGAACCTTGGCTCTTACCTTTGACCCTGCTTCCCCCGCCTGCTGTTTCTGGCTTTGGTTGCCATGATGCCGTCCACAAACCGGGATTCCAGAGTTGACCTGAGAACAAAAACAACAGCCTGTCATTCAACAGGAGACGTCCGTAGATGGAAGGCTAGAGAAAGAAATTTTAAATATTTGGGATGGGAGGGATACAGCAGCAGCAGAAGTGGAAAACAGGCCATTTAATGGCCATTTGAACCGATGACACAGCACTGGGGTGGGGGGGGAAACAACAGTGTTGATTTACAAGTGGTCCTCTCTTTTCCTTCCTTCCTTTTTTTCTTTTCTTTTTCCTTCCTCCCTACATTCTCCTTCACTACTTTTCCTCCTTCCCTCCTTCCCTTGATATCTCTCTTTTTCTTTCTTCCTTCCTTTTTCCTTCCTCCCTTCATTCTCAAATTTCTCTTTTCCTTCCTTCCTCTCATTTCTCTTTTCCTTCCTTCCTTCCTTCCTTCCTTCCTTCCTTCCCTTCCTTCCTTCCTTCCTTCCTTTTTCTTTTTTTTTTTTTTTTCCTTCTTCCCTACACTCCTTCCTCCCCCTTCACTTCTTTTCTTCTTTCCCTCTTTCTCTTGATATCTTTCTTTTCCTTTCTTCCTTCCTTTCTTTTTCCTTCCCCATTCTCATATTTCTCTCTTTTCCTTCCTTCCTCTCATTTCTCTTTTTCTTCCCTTTCCCTCTTTTTCTCCGTCCTTACTTCCTCATTTCTCTTTTCCTTCCTTCCTTCCTTCCTTCTTTTCTTTCTTTTCTTTTTCCTTCCTTCCTACATTCCTTCCTTCCCCTTCACTTCTTTTCCTCCTTCCCTTTCTCTTGATATCTCTTTTCCTTTCTTCCTTCCTTTTTCCTTCCTCCTTTCATTCTCATATTTCTCTCTTTTCCTTCGTTCCTTCTTCTCATTTCTCTTTTTCTTTTTCTTCCCTCCTTCCCTCTTTTTCTCCTTCCTTACTGGTGTTTAGTATTTTGGATGGATTTAAAATTGTTGTAATGTCCTGGGATCACGGGATCAACCTTGGTGACCTTCCCAGCTGGATTCCAAACCAGTAAAGTCAATGGGAGGACAACTAGATTCACTTAATGACTGCCTGATAATTAAGGGCAGAGATTCTCTTAACAATATTGGGAAAGAGAAAAAAAAAAAGGTAATGCCCTCAACTTACAACCACAGTTGAGCCCAAAATATATATTGCTAAGGGAGACATTTGTGGGTTTTTTTTAATTAATACAAAAACTTTATTAACTATTAAAAAGATAAATACAAATTATAAAATACAAAACATTTCATTAAAAATGAAAAACACTCTACACATCACACATTAATTAGACAGTGCTTATATATCCAACATTATTCTAATACTTATTTCATATATTTGGTTATCACTCATACTTTAACTTCTTTATACTATTCCTTATTTATTTGCTCACTGTTGTTTATCCATTTGTACCAGTTTTCCCAGACTGTATAATACTTTTGAGTTTTCCTTTTCTTTTAAATTTTAGAGTAAGTTTGTCCATTTCAGCGCAATCGTAGACTTTTTGGATTATTAAACTCTCTGTTAGGATAAGGTCTCCTTTCCAACACTGCACGAGCGCTAGTCTCGCTGCGGTAATTATATGCAAAATTAAATATTTTATCTCTTTTGCATATTCACCTTTTATTATTCCCAGTAAAAAATATGCTGTGCCCCAATTTATGACTTTTCTTGCCACCAAAAAGGAATCACATGACCTCAGAATGTTGCAACCTTCATAAATATGAGTCAGTTGCCAAGCATTTGAATTTTGACCCCATAACCATGCTGGGATGCTGCCACAGTCATAAGTGTGAAAAACGGTCATAACTTTGAACCCTCCCTAAATGGCCATAAATCAAGGACTTACGTGCAAAGCCAGGCGTGTAACTCACTTATAAGAAACCATCCTTGCTTACCAGCAGAAACTTGGATTCCTTTTGTGGTTATACTTCGAGGACTATCCGTATGGGGTATAAACCACTTATCCTGGTTAGTGAATCAAGCCATTTTTGGAGTTTGGCCATGGCATTCAAACAGGGTGGAATGCCCTGGCCAAACTCTAGAAACAGGGTTAGTTGGCATGAAATGTTAAGCACCACACCCAGGGAAAGGAATTAACCAAGGTCAATAAACCTAGTTTAGTAACGTGAGCCAAGTTGTAACTGATCAAGTTTTCTGTGCCACATATAAATGGACTGGTTGCTCAAATGACATTAAGTGGGGCTCAAGGTAAATCATTTCAAACTTTAACTAAAACCAGTGAAATTAAATGCAATGAAAGTCACTGGAGGCTTTTAAGAAGAGTTTGGACTGCCATTTGTCAGAAATGGTGTAGCGTCTCCTGCTTAGGCAGGAGGGCTGGACTAGATGACCTACAAGGTCCCTTCCAACTCTGATTATCTGTTATCTGTTACAGGCAGTTTCATAGCAAATAGGTAAAAGAATAAAAGCAAATAAAAAACTCTCTTGGAATCAGGAGATAATTCTACAAGTTGAAACACGGTCAGTTTAGTATATAAAAATACTGCATGAAAGGATAGCAATAAAACTGTGTCTGGTAGGTTTCTACATTTTTGAGACGCAGGGCTCACCCCAAAAGTAGACGTTCTTCTGTTTTTGCCTAAATGGAAAGATCCTTTCGCCCAAATGGATTGGGAGAGAAGCAGGAAGTGGGAAGATTTATTCAATCGGCCCATTAATCTATCAATGACATCACGAATGGTTGTAGTGTAAGTAAAGGGATAGGAAGGCAAAGCATGGAAAAATGGAGTCGTAATTCTTACTTTTGTTAATTTGCTGCACAGGTTGTTTCTCCTTTCCCCCTCCTTTCTTCTCTTTTTCCTCCCTCCCTCCCTTCCTCTCATTTGTCTTTTTCTTTTCTCCTTTCCTTTCTCTCCTTTCTTTCTCTTTTCTTCCTTCCTCTCATTTCTCTTTTCCTTCCTTCCTTCTTTTCTTTTCTTTCTTTTTCCTTCCTCCCTACATTCCCCTTCACTACTTTTCCTCCTTCCCTCCTTCCCTTGATATCTCTCTTTTCCTTCCTTCCTTCCTTCCTTCCTTCCTTCCTTCCTTCCTTCCCTTTCCTTCTTCCTTCACTCCCTCCCCCCTCTTTTCCTTCCTTCCTTCCTTCCTTCCTCCCTCCCTCTCATTTGTCTTTTTCTTTTCTCCTTTCCTTTCTCTCCTTTCTTTCTCTTTCCTTCCTTCCCTCCTCTCATTTCTCTTTTCCTTCCTTCCTTCTTTTCTTTCCTTTCTTTTTCCTTCCTCCCTACATTCCTTCCTTCCCTTTACTTCTTTTCCTCCTTCCCTCTTTCCCTTGATATATCTCTTTTCCTTCCTTCCTTCCTTCCTTCCTTCCTTCCTTCCTTCCTTCCTTCCTTTTTCCTCCCTCCCTTTGTTCTCATATTTCTCTCTTTTCCTTCCTTCCTTCCTCTCATTTATCTTTTCCTTGCTTCCTCCCTTCTTTTCTCTCCTTTCTTTTTCCTTTTCCCTTCCTTCTCCCTCATTTCTTTTCTCTTTCCCTTTCCTTTAATGTTTCTCTTTTCCTTCCTTCCTTCCTTCCTTCCTTCCTTCCTTCCTTCCTTCCTTCCCTCCCTCCCTCCTTCCTCTCCTTTCTGTTTTCCTTCCTTCCTTCTCCCTCATTTCTTTTTCTTTCCCTTTCCTTTAATGTCTCTCTTTTCCTTCCTTCCTTCCTTCCTTCCTTCCTTCCTTCCTTCCTTCCTTCCTTCCTTCCTTCCTTCCTTCCTTCCCTTCTCCCTTCACTCACTCCCTCCCTCCTTCCTCTCCTTTCTGTTTTCCTTCCTTCCTTCCTTCTCCCTCATTTCTTTTCTCCTTCCCTCTTTCCCTTGATGTCTTTCTTTTTCTCCCTTCCTTCCCTTCTTCCTTCCTTCCCTTCCTCCTCCCTCCCTCCCTCACTTACTTCCTAACCTCCCACCCTCCCCTTTGTGTTTTCCTTCCTTCCTTCCTTCCTTCCTTCCTTCCTTCCTTCCTTCCTTCCTTCCCCTCCTTCCTCCCTCCCTCCCTCCCTCCCTCCTTCCTTCCTTCCTCCTCCCTCCCTCCTGAAAACATCCCTGAGCCTTCCTTAACCTTGCCTGGGGTCCTTCCCTCCCTCCCTGCAAAGAAACATGCCTCCTGACAATTTTCTTTCTTTGCCTGGGGTTTTCTTTCTTTCTTTCTTCTTTCTTTCTTTCTTCATTGCTTTCTTCGGATGCCTCCAAACAATCTTTCCCTTCTTTCTTTCTCCTCTTTCTTTCTTTCTTTCTTTCTTTCTTTCTTTCTTTCTTTCTTTCTTTCTTTCTTTCTTTCTTTCTTCTTTCTTTCTTTCTTTCTTTCTTTCTTCTTTCTTACTCTATTTATCTATCTATTTATCTCTCTCTCTCTCTCTCTCTCTCTCTCTATCTATCTATCTATCTATCTATCTATTTATTTTTGTCAATTGCTTATAAGATAATAGGTATAAGAAAAAGTTTCTGCATTTAACTTTCCCATCACTGCCCCTTCGCAGAGATGGAACGACTTTCGCCTTTTTTCATCCTGGTTACAAACAGAAAAAAGAAAAGAAAGAAAAAAGAAAGAACAACTTTTCAACCTGCCTGATGGCTGGAGAGTCAAAGGGTCAGCCAGGGCAGGACTGGTGGAGCCCCTGAGATCCAAAACCTGCTTTTCCAAGCACTTTTCCAACATTTCATGAGGGTTTCTTGTCAGCAAACCCCCATCTTCTGATCGTTCCTGGGTGCTAAACCAGTGGAAGGAAAATGCTACGCTCGCTTTTCTTTGTAACATCCTGATAAAAGGGTTGTTTTGTTTTGCTTTTGCTCGGGGACAGCATCCTCCATGTTGGCTTAATCACAGTTTGCTCACAAGTGACCTACAGCAGAGGTCACTAACCGGTGAGCCAAAGACCACGGGTGGTCTGCAAGAAAATGTTGGTGGTCCTCAGAGAAATGTCACCCTCCAAAGCCATTAATCCAGGCTGCGTGGCAACTCAAGGCTGCGCCGCCCACGTGGCCCGCGGGAACACAAGGCTTGCGTCGCTTGCATTGCAAGCAACATGAGATTGTGAGGGAGGGGAAGGACAGAGGGGGTAACTTGCCCACGCCCACACCTGGCCTGGCAACCCGGCTGCTTCTTTCCGCTTCTTTCTTCTTCTGCTTATGGCTGCACGCAAGGAAAGCAGCAGAAGTCTTTCTTCCTCTCCCCCAAACTCCGCCAGAAAGTGAGTCTTTGGGACCCTGCAAGGCCTCCTGCTCCAAGAGCGCCGCCGGCAAAGACTCATTTCTGGCGGAGTTTGGGGAGAGAAAGAAGACTTCTGCTGCTTTCATTTCATGAAGCCAAAAGTCTCTCCCTCTCCCTCTCTCCCCTGAGAACGGAGCTGGAGTCGGTATCCTGCGATCCCAAATAAAGAACGATTGATCAGTAGAAAAACGGAGTGGGGGATTTTCCTGCAGCCTTTTTTGGGGGGGATTTTCCCAGGGTCTCTAATCCGTGGGATTTAAAATGATGAGTTTGGTGGTCCCTGAGGTCCAAAAGGTTGGCGACCCTTGACCTGTAGGACCCAGGGAATTGTGCAGGTATTCCCCAGCTGACAATCACGGTTGGCACTAGAATCTTCTTTGCTAAGCCAGGCTGTGTGGTTCAATGAGCCCTGTCTCACTTGACAACCCTTTTTTTTAGCCTTGGTTGTTAAACGAATCGCACCATGGTTAAACAAACCCAGCTCACGTACACACACACACAAACACACACCGGTTGACTTTGCTTGCAGGAAGCTGGCTGGAAAGGTCCCCAAATGGAGATCCCGTGACAGCATGCTGCCACCGTCATAAGTACATGCCAGTTGCCAAGCGGCAGAATTTTGATCACGCCACTGCGAGGATGCTGTAAAGGTTGTAAGGGTGAGGACTGGTCATAAATAGTTTCTCTTCAGTGTCCTTGTAACTTTGAACCGTCATTAAATGTAGTCCTTGATTCCCTTTGTCAAGGTAAGACAAGAACCACCTTGTAAGTCACACAGTAGAGCGGGATAGGAATAGGAATAGGAATGGAATGAAATAGAATGGAATGAAATAGAATAGAATAGAATGGAATGGAATGGAATAGAATAGAATAGAATAGAATAGAACAGAACAGAACAGAACAGAATAGAACAGAATAGAATAGAATAGAATAGAATAGAATAGAATAATAATTGTAATAATAATAATAATAATAGAATAGAATGTAGAATAGAATAGAATAATAGAATAGAATATTGAAATAGAATAAGAATAAGAATATAATAATAATAATAATAGAATGTAATAGAAATAGAATAGAATAAATCAAGAATAGAATAAAAAAGAATATAACATATATTGAAATAGGATAGAATAGAGTAGTAATAATAATAGAATAGAATGTTGTAATTAAATAGAATGGAATGGAGTGGAATAGAATAGAATATATAGAATAGAATAGGAAATAGAGAATAGAATAGAATATAAATAAAATAGAATAGAATATTGGAATAGAAGAATAGAATAGAATAGAATATAGAATAGAATAGAATAGAATAGAATAGAATAGAAAAATAGAGAATAGAATAGAAAATAGAATAGAATATAGAATAGAAAGTAGAATAGAATAGAATAAGAATAGAATAGAAAATAGAATAGAATATAGAATAGAAAATAGAATAGAATAGAAAATAGAATAGAAATAGAATAGAATAGAATAGAATAGAATAGAATAGAATAGAAAAGAATAGAATAGAATAGAATAGAAACTAGAATGAGAATAGAAAATATAATAGAATATAGAATAGAAAATAGAATAGAATAGAAAATAGAATAGAATAGAACAGAATAAGAATAGAAAATGGAATAGAATATAGAATAGAAATAGAATAGAATAGAAAATAGAACAGAATATAGAATAGAATAGAAATAGAATAGAATAGAATAGAATAGAATAGAATAGAATGGAAAAGAATAGAAATAGAATAGAAAATAGAATAGAATAGAATGAATAGAAATAGAATAGAAAATAGAATAGAATAGAAAATAGAATAGAACAGAATAAGAATAGAAAATGGAATAGAATGAACTCTGGGTCTGAACTTGGCAACCCCAAAAAATGGCTGAATGGACAATTCCCACCTCTGCTTTCAAGTTCTGATGAATGGGGAAAAACAGCCCGCAGAGCCTTGACTTTGCTGACGCCTCTGTAAACTCACTGACTTTGTAATGGATCTTCTGACCCAGAGGATCTGATGCCATTTTACCACGGAAATAAAAAGCGGCTTTCCCCGGAAGACTCACCACCAGGTCATCCAGTTTCCAACCCAACCAACCATCCCCGTGGCCTCCTGGGCTCCTTCAACTGAATCGACAGGGCAGAAATTGAAAAAGGGTTGCCTTGGAGCGCGGGCAGTTCTCCACTGACGAGCGCTCGCTTAAGGACCGTTCCAAGTTACGACAGACCTCCTTAGGGTGAACCTAGATCCCCGGTCCTGAAGTTCTGATGGCTGAGTATTAAATGGCCTCCTTGCAGGGTACCGTGGTCACGTGACTGCATTTTACTGTGCTTTTACCTAAAAGTGGCATTTTAATTTTGGGACAAAAAGGGACAAAAATGGGTTGGGTGATGAGCCTACGGTTCGTTGGACAACCACTGGGAAAAATGTCCTACCATTGGATCAGTTGCACGGGTAAATCAATTTGGGGAACATGATCAGCGCTAGAAGGGAGGGGGGTTGGGGGGAGGAGGAGGAGGAGGAGGGAGGAGGAGGAGGAGGAAGAGGAGGAAGCCATGAAAGACAAATCTCATTCCGGTTCAGTGCAGAGTACGGACACGGTTGCAAATATATATATTTTTAAGTGATTCAGCAGGACGGTGCACAACACACACACACACACACACACACCCGGTTGCATCTTCTGAAAAGAGCACCTGGCCCTCCCTGCTCTGACAGGGGTCGAGTTCGTTCCTGGATGGCTGCGGGGTGGGAGGGTGGAAAGTGAAACTGGGACTCCAATTACAACAACTGTTTGAACTGGGCCCCACTGGACAAGGGAAAGGAAATGGGGGTCTGGCCCCAGAGATAAGCAAGGAAAGGAGGTCAGGTAGAGGACAAGGTGAGCCAGTCTATTGAAACAGGTAGGAAATCAATTCTCTATTCTATTTTCTATTCTATATTCTATTTTCTATTCTATTCTATTCTCTATTCTATTCTATTCTATTTTTTCTATTCTGCTCTCTATTCTATTTTATTCTATTCTCAATTCTATTCTATTTTTTTCTATTCTATTCTCTATTCTATTCTATCTTCTATTCTCAATTTTTTCTATTCTGCTATTTTCTATTCTATTCTATTCTTCCTATTCTATTCTATTTATTCTTTCTCAATTCTATTCTATCTATTTTCATTTTTCTATTCTATTCTATTCTATTCTATTCTATTCCTATTCTATTCTATTCTATTCTATTCTCTATTCTATTCTATTCTATTCTCTATGCTATTCTCAGTTCAATTCTATTCTTTATTCTATTCTATTCTATACTATTTTCTATTCTATTCTATTCTATCCCATTCTATTCTCTATTCTCATTCTATTCTATTCTATTCTATTTTTTCTATTCTATTCTATTCTATTCTATTCTATTCTATTCTATTTTCTATTCTATTATTTTCTATTCTATTCTATTCTATTCTATTCTATTCTATTCTATTCTATTCTATTCTATTCTATTCTCAATTCTATTACCAATTCAATTTATTCTCTATTCTATTCTATTCTTTCTATTCTATTCTATTCTCTATGCTATTCTCAATTCTCAATTCTTCAATTCTAATTCAATTCTATTCTCAATTCTATTCTATTCTATTCTATTCTATTCTTATTCTATTCTATTTTCTATTCTATTCTCTATTCTATTCTATTATTTTCTAATCTGTATTCTATTCTATTCTATTTTCTATCCTATTCTCTATTCTATTATTTTCTATTCTGTATTCTATTCTGTTCTGTTCTGTTCTGTCCTATCCTTTCCTGTCCTATCCTATTCTTTGGGGCAGCCCCTTAGACATTGGATGGCTGCTACAACATCACCCCTGGACATCTCCCCCCCCCCCAGATTAGACACACCCAATTCCTGCAAACATTCTTCGTGTGTTAAAATATTTTTTTAACACATGAAGTGAAAATACCTGCGAAAAAGTAGCAAGATAAAAGGGACCTAACGCGGTTGAATATTTTTATTTTTGAAATGATGACGACGGAGCAATGGGAGGGAACAGCCCTGGGAAGCTGGATGTGGGAGAGATTGGGACTATTAAATACCCTCCCCAGCCCAAATCCATTGCGAGCTCAATGCCGCAGAGCTGCCCATAGTAGGTTTCGAGTGTCAGTGGAGCTCATGAGTAAAACCCTGGCATTGAGTGCGGGGCCAGACGGGGCTTCAGGCAGAGACAAATCGTTGGCTGCACGTGTTCCCACATTCTTGACCGGCCTCTCGAAGTTCCCAGCCCCTGTTGAGGAATAACAGAATAACAGCAGAATGAGAGAGTTGGAAGGGACCTTGGAGGTCAAACCCCCTCACTCAAACCCCCCCACAATACCATTTCTGACAAATGTTTGAGATCAGCACAGCATCCACTTTCAAAGGTTAGAGAGCATAGATAGAATGTAGAATCCTGGCTGGAAGGGGACCTCGGAGGTCATCTAGTCCACTCCCTTCTAGCACTGATGATGTCACTTAGTCGGGTCATGAAACATCTGCAAGAAAAGAACCAAGCACAGAGAACAGCAAAGACCTCACAGTCCTCCTCCTCCTCCTCTTCCTCCTCTTCCTCCTCCTCCTCCTCCTCCTCTTCTCCACAAACCCCACCCCCTTCTAGCACTGACGATGTTACCTAGCTGGGTCATGAAATGTCTGCAAGAAAACAACCAAGCTCAGAGAGCACCACAGCCCCTCCTCCTCTTCCTCCTCCATTTCACGATTCTGTTCCCCTCCTTGTACAAACCCACAATATGAGTTAATTTAATCCCTGTTTCCACAGCATGCTGTGGGCATGCAGCCCCCTGTCTCCAGAATCTAACTTTCTGAACCTCTAAAATAATAATAACACCCCATCATTTAATGCCTATCTTCAAAGCCTGTCTGTTTTTTTTTTTGGGGGGGGGGCCTTCCCTCGTGTTGATGATAAATCTATACTTTATAATTTATCATCTCCTTGTGCACAAGGACCCCTGGCTCAAATGCTCCCCGGAGGTCCAGCTGTGGGATTTGGCAGCCATATCCTGTCAGTCTGGAATGCGTCGGCTTGCCTGGCCTCCGGCACAGTTGGACTCCCCCAAAAGAAGTCCGTCCCAATTCTTTGCATGCACCTGTCCCCACATTTCTCTACCCCCTTCCTGTATTTCTTTGCTCCGGGGAGGAACCTTGTAGGTCATCTAGTCCAACCCCCTCAAGCAGGAGACCCCACCCCATTTCTGACAGAAGGCAGTCCAGTCTCTTCCTGAAAGCTTCCAGCGATGAAGCTCCCACAACTTCTGAATAACAGAATAATAACAGGTTAACGGAGGTTGGAAGGGACCTTGTAGGTCATCTAGTCCAACCCCCTCAAGCAGGAGACCCCACCCCATTTCTGACAGAAGGCAGTCCAGTCTCTTCCTGAAAGCTTCCAGGGATGAAGCTCCCACAACTTCTGAATAACAGAATAATAACAGGTTAACGGAGGTTGGAAGGGACCTTGTAGGTCATCTAGTCCAACCCCCTGCCTAAGCAGGAGACCCTACACCATTTCTGACAGAAGGCAGTCCAGTCTCTTCCTGAAAGCTGATGAAGCTCCACAACTTCAGCATGAAGCTAGTCAACCCCTGCCCTAGGAGACAACTCTGACGAAAGGCAACTTCTATTCCAAGGGGTTGATTGTTCTGTCAGAAAGTTTCTCCTTATTTCCAGGTTGAATCTCTCCTTGGTCAGTTTCCATCCATTATTCCTTGTCTGGCCTTCAAGTGCCTTGGAAAATAGCTTGACCCCCTCCTTCTCTCTGTGGCAGCCCCTCAAATATTGGAAGACTGCTATCCTGTCTCTCCTGGTCCTTCTCTTCACTATTAGGATTAGGGGACTGGAGGCTAAAACATATGAAGAACAGTTACAGGAATTGGGTATGTCTAGTTTAATGAAAAGAAGGACTAGGGGTGACATGTTAGCAGTGCTCCAATATCTCAGGGGCTGCCCCAAAGAAGAGGGAGTCAAGCTATTCTCCAAAGCACCAGAAACAACAGATGGAAACTAATCAAGGTTAGAAGCAACCTGGAACTAAGGAGAAATTTCCTAACAGTGAAGACAATTAACCAGTGGAACTCCTTGCCACCAGAAGTTGTGGGTGCTCTTATCATTGGAGGTTTTCAAGAAGAGACTGGACAGCTATTTGTCTGACGTGGTAGAGGTAGTCCAGAACTTACAACAGTTCGTTTAATGACCGTTTGAAATTACAATGGTGGTGAAAAAAAGAGACTTATGGCCGCGTTTCACACTTATGACGGTTGTAGCATGCCCAGTGCCCATGGTCATGCAATTTACATTCGGGTGCTTGGCCACTGACTCACATTTTTAACCCTTTGGACAAGCAAAGACAACGGGGAAAGCCGGATGAACTTCGTGACCAACGTATTTATTAGGTACATTTAATAAAAGCTACAAATAAGTAAAAATGCTGAGCTCTTCCAACCATTCCTCCTGTGATTATTTCTTCTTCTTCTTCTTCTTCTTCTTCTTCTTCTTCTTCTTCTTCTTCTTCCTTCTTCTTCTTCTTCTCTCTCCTCCTCCTTCTCCTCCTCCTCCTCCTCCTCCTCCTCCTCCTCCTCCTCCTCCTCCTCCTCCTCCTCCTCCTCCTCCTCCTCCTCCTCTTCCTCTTCTTCTTCTTCTTCTTCTTCTTCTTCTTCTTCTTCTTCTTCTTCTTCTTCTTCTTCTTCTTCTTCTTCTTGGGTTAGAACAAGGGAAAAAAGAACCATGGTTTGTATAATATTATTCCCATCAAGGAAACCCCAACATGGTTTATTTTGGGATGCAGCTGCAAAAAGAAAGAAGAGAGAGAGAGAGAGAGAAGAGAGAGAGAAAGAGAGAAGAAAGAAAGAAAGAAAGAAAGAAAGAAAGAAAGAAAGAAAGAAAGAAAGAAAGAAAGAAAGAAAGAAAGAAAGAAAGAAAAAGCCAATTAATCCTACTTTTTAAAAAAAAAGACTGCGAAGATCAAAAAAAAGATCATTGTTTCTTTCTATTTTGCCTTGGGCTCTGGGGAAAAAAATGGAGCAGAACGTAATGACAGATCCACAGAGTTGGAAGGGGACCTCGGAGGTCATCTAGCCCAACCCCCTCCTCAAGCAGGGCAGCCTAGATGACCTCCAAAGTCCCTCCCAACTCTGGGATTCTAAGTTGAACAGCGGTATGTTGATAACTGCCTGTCCCATGTTGCTCGTGTGTGTGTGTGTGTGTGTGTGTGTGAAAAAAACACAAAACGGTGCATCCATTTCACCTTAAAAAAAGCACGCACACACACAAAAAGGCCCTGATTTTCACCTCAAGCCATCTCGCCTCTCCCTTCCTACTATCGTGGCTTGTGTCCCCTCCCGTCCATCCATCCCCCAGTTTTTAAATTCTTGGGGTCGGCTTACTCCAGGCCGCTGTGCTATACAGATATGGTGGTTCCAGCACAGAGTGTGCTCTAACAACTTGCTATAATGAGAACAGTGTGTGTGTGTGTGTGTGTGTTTGTGTGTCACGGAGCAGTGTGTGTGGCGGGGGGGGAACAACCAGGCTGCGTTTGTGCCGACTGAAGTCATGTTCATATTATGTTCCCATTCTTTGAGCTCTTTTGGCTCCAGCGAGCCTGGAGCTCAGCTTTCAAGGGAAGAAAATATATATATATATAGACCTGCTTTTCCAGCTGTTCTGCAAGCACATTTGCATATGACATCACCCACCTGGGGTTAACCCCTTGAGATGCCCGGCCAGCTGCCAGCACCTGTCTCTCCCAAGACCACGAAGATGGGAATCCTTACCTGGGTCAACGAATCACCATTTGATGGGGGTCCCACCATCGATTTATCCTGCCTCGGGTTAAGACCACGCTTTGGAATATATGGCGACCAAAACCGGAGATTCAAAAATGAGGTTGAGACTCTCTCTAGGACTTGGGGGCTGTTTTTTCAGGGCATTTTTTGGGGCTGTTTTCAGGCCGTTTTTCGAGCCAAAAACATCCTGAAAAATGGCCTGAAAACGTTCCAGAAAACTGCCCAAAAATGGCCCAGAAAATGCCCTAAAAATTGCCGGAAAAGGCCAGAAAATGGCCAGAAAAACAGTCTAAAAATGGTACCAAAAATGGCCGGAAAAGGCCCCAAAATGACTTGAAAATGGCCCAAACCATGGCCTAAAACGGCACGCTTGTTTTAGAGGCTGTTTTCAGGGCATTTTGGGGGCCATTTTCAGGCTGTTTTTTGGGCCAAAAATGTCCTGAAAACATCCCTGAAAACTGCCTGAAAAACAGCCCAGAAATGGCCCAGAAAATGCCCTAAAAATGGCTGGAAAAGGCCCGAAAATGGCCCCCAAAACAGCCCCAAACAGCCAAAACAACACCCGGTTGTCTTTCATGCCTAAGATGGGACTAGAACTCACTGTCTCTTGGTGACTGGGCCACTAGAACTCACCATCTCCTAGTCATTGGCCCAAAGTCACCCAGCCATCTTTCACGCCTAAAACAAGACTAGAACTTCCTATCTCCTCTAGCCCAAACTTTCTTCCAAAGATTAGCAAGCAAGTTTGTCTCTAAGTTACGACTAAGATGACGGCCCTGACAGCAGAATCGAAGCTTCAAGATGCCCATCGCAACTCAGCCGAGCCTCAGTTACAACATCCCGGCGGCCGGTTTGACTTCTGACCACGCTCTGAACACCTCTGCAGGGTAGGCCAGGGAGATGGCAAAGGCAAGCAAGGGATATTACTATTACCCATAGTAATAGGCACCTTGGGTGCAGTCCCAAAACAGCTAGAGCACCACTTGAACACGATCGGTGGCCTTGACGAATTTTCTGTCAGTCAATTGCAGAAGGCAGCTTTGCTTGGAACCGCTTCCATCCTGCGGCGATATCTGTAACACCATCAAACATCCAGATTTGCCTATCCCAGGTCCTTGGTAAGGACACGATAGGTAGACAGAGATGCTAAACCCAGGCTGAACATCTGGCTGACTGTGTGATTAATAATAATAATAATAATAATAATAATAATAATAATAATAATAATAACAACAACAACAACAACAACAACAACAACAACAACAACAACTCCTAAACACTTGGGAAGTGTTCAACTAGTGATTTGTGATACGAAACTCAGCATGGTTATCTGGTTTGCTGTGTATACTGTCATTTTTGTGTATAATAATAATGATAACCTTAACAGTTCCTGGGTCTTTGGTTAGCACTCGAGCTGTTGAGCCACCAACCAGCCCCAAAGGCTGTAAATCTCACTAAAGATTAACCACCATAATAATATTATTTGCTTATCCATTTTAACAAACCTCCTTTGTATCATCAGTCCTTTCTTTTTCTTTTTCATTATTTCCTTTTTTAAAAAAATTTAATTACAAGAATACAACATGGTGCAGCTGTTCTGGCGTTACAATTGTTATACATATATAAATTTTACTTCACCATTTACAATCCTCTTGTTCGATGCATTGTTTACTCATTATTCTAATCCTCATAGCTACTTATGTTCCGACCTTGCCTTCTTCTATGCAACCACTGATAGAATTTATTCCACCTTTCACAGTACTCAGATTCCCCCTTGGTTTTTTTTAATTCTAGGGTTAAACTGTCCAATTCTGCAGAGGCCATGATTTTCCTTATTATCTCTGTTTCCGGAGGTGTGCTTTCCTTCTTCGAGTATTGCCCATATATTATTCTAGCCTCTGTCAACACATGTAACTATTAGATAAATTAAATCCTTCCTATATCCTTCTGGTTCTTATTCCTAGGAGAAATCATCATAATCAGTCCTTTTTTTATATCTACATTTTTCTAATTTCTGTTTTTATTAGCTAGCCAATCCCAGGCGCCGAAAGGGATGTTTTCTCTCAGTTTTTGCAACCATTCACACTCGGTGTGGCCCACTTGACGCTCGGCCGAGCCTCTCGCCCGCCACAAAGAAGGTCCTTTTGCTAAAATTAGGTGCCGCTGTGTTGCCTCTCGGGTCTCAAATACCGAGAACGATGAGGTCAGCAAGACAGACAGCCCAAGTCTCAGCTTTCTCATTCCTGAGTCCCAGGACGGCGGGGCGCGACATGCAATACAAGCCCAGATAAGTATGTCGGTCTCCGTGTCTTTCAACGGGCCACGTCGACCATCAACTTCTCCGTCTCGCTCAGATCGAAAAAGAGGACTTAACCCATTTGAAACCCCGATGCCTTTTCAGGGAAATCCGAAGAACAACGCAGCAGAAATAACTCGGGCGGAAAAACTAGAAAGCACACAGTTTTGGTTGCCAGGGTGTGAAAAAAAAAAGAGACGTTGAGACAACAAAGAGGATAAGGGGGCTAAAAGCTACGAAGAATGGTTGCAGGAACTGGGTGTGCCTAGTAAAATAGACGAGGTGGCTCAGCGGCTAAGAGGCTGAGCTTGTCGATCAGAAAGGTCAGCAGTTTGGCGGTTCGAATCCCCAGCGCCGCATCACGGAGTGAGCTCCCGTTCCTTGTCCCAGCTTCTGCCAACTTAGCAGTTTGGAAGCATGTAAAAAAATGCAGGTAGAAAAATAGGGACCACCTTTGGTGGGAAGGTAACAGCGTTCCATGCTGCGCCTTTGGTGTTTCGTCATGCTGGCCACATGACCACGGAGACGTCTTCGGACAGCGCTGGCTCTTCGGCTTTGTAACGGAGATGAGCACTGCCCTCTAGAGGTGGAAACAACTAGCATGTAGTAACAATAAAGTAAGATCTTAGGGTGTCCCATAAACTGGTCATATCCTGCATTCTGGTGGTCAGTGTTTTAAAAGCAATTGGTACTAACTGTGTGACTTATTTCTCAGTTCTCAGTCCTCCAGGTCATGGTTGTCTCAAAGGGGCCTTTTTTTTCCAAGAGGCAACTGGACTTTATGGTTTTTCTTCGAAGGCGTTTCACTTCTCATCCAAGAAGCTTCTTCAGTTCTGACTGAAGCTCTGACTTATTCCTGTAGAAAATGATATCAGAAGCTGCAAATTATGATTAAAGTAAATGTTTATGGAGAAGAGAAGAGAAGAGAAGAGAAGAGAAGAGAAGAGAAGAGAAGAGAAGAGAAGAGAAGAGAAGAGAAGAGAAGGAGGAAGAAATGGAAGGTAGAAGAATGAAAAGAGAGGAGAGGAGAGAGAAAGAGAAGAAGGAGAAGAGAAGGAGGGAGAAATGGAAGGAAGAAGAATGGAAAGAGAGAAGAGAAGAAGGAGAAGAGAAGAAGAATAGGAGGGAGAAATGGAAGGAAGAAGAATGGAAAGAGAGAGAAGAAAAGAGAAGAAGGAGAAGAGAAGAGAGAATTATTTATTGGCCAAGTGTGATTTGACACACAAGGAATTTGTCTTTGGGGCATAAGCTCTCAGTGTACATAAAAGCTATAAGTGATAAACTATGATCATGTCATCATAAAAATACATTCATCGTGAATCATAAGATACAACAGCGATAGTCATAGGATACTAAATAAGCAATCAGCATAAGTCATACTAGTAAACTCAATAAATAACAATCGTAAAGACACAAGCAACAAGATTACAGTCATAAGTAGGAGGAGATACAGATCCTAGGAAGGATGAGAAGTAAAATAGTAATGCAGTCTTAGTAGTTAATTTGACAGAGTTGTGGGAATGAATTGTTTAGCAGAGGGATGGCGTTTGGGGAAAAACTCCCCTTGTGTCTAGTTGTTCTAGTGTGCAGGGCTCTATAGCATCATTTTGAGGGTGGGAGTTGAAACAATTTATGTCCAGGATGTGAGGGGTCTGTAGGTATTTCCACAGCCCACTTTTTGAATCGTGCATGATACAGGTCCTCGATGGAAGGCAGGTTGGTAGCCATTGTTTTTTCTGCAATCCTAATTATCCCTCAAAGTCTGTGTCTGTCTAATAGTTACAGAGGTACATATAACTATATATGCAGTTACAGAGGTGCAGATGTCAAGACTCCATCATTGCTCTGTGGAACTGGAACAGCGGCTCCTTGGGCAGTTTGAGTTTCCTGAGCTGATGAAAAAGGGTCCTAAAATGGACAAAGAGATGAGAAGGAGCCCAGGATAAAACTCACGTGCCAAAGCCTCACTTCTCTCCTCCCCAGCACACAAAGACACAACAACACACACACACACATCGCCATCAACGGTGCGGTTTGGAGCAGGCTGAATGTCAACAGTCTGTTCTGGTTTTTTTTAAGGTTGCAGGAGGGAATCCAAACAGATGCCTGGGACTGACAGAGCAAATCCTTCTTGGCAAAATAAATAAATAAATTCTTTCCCTAAAGAAAAAGCAGGCCGGATTAAAAAAAAAAAAGACATTTGCTTGACGTTAGCAACTAGAGAGCAAGAAGGCAAAGAGCATTATAAAATTTGGGACTTATTTTATCAATGGTTAAATAAGAAAATAGGGAAATAAAATACAATACAATATAAATACAATATATAGTAAAGATAAGACAATGTAACGATATGTTATAATTGACTATAATGAATGTTATAATTGACTCTTATGAACTAGGTTTTATAAAAGTTGAAATTTGCTCGAAAAGGATGGTGTGAATTTGCAATTAAAGTCCAATAAGGAGTTAATAATTATCATATAACATGCATAGTTGATTTATGTAATGTGAATTTTAATAATGTATCTAGAAGGGAAAGACTGTTGATATTGTGCACAAGAAGGTATGTACCAACCGACACACCGTAAAATGGAAACATGGTTTTATATTTTGTGTTTAGGTTTGTTGTTAAAAAATAAAAAAAAATTGGGGAAAAAAAAAAAGACATTTGCATTCTCAATCCCTCAAATATTGGAAGATTGCGATCGTGTCCTCCCCTCACTCTCAGCCCTTCTTTTCTCTAGATTGGCCAAACCCAAATCCTGCAACCGTTCTTCAGATGTTTTAGTCTCCAGGCCTTTGAGCATCCCAGTTGCTCTTCCCTGCACTCTTCTGCTTGAAATCTGGAAGCCTTCAGACTGGGTTGATCCAGTATGACATCACGAAACTTTGCAGATGTGAAGCTGTCTGAATCACTCCGAAAACCTGATTGCAACACTATCTTGCAAACATCACCCTTCCTTAGACAGGACTAGAAAGCGGTTGTTATGTTCGCTGTCTGGGTTTTCCAGATGTTTTCAATTAAAAAAAGCAACAACAACCCAGCTCCGAGCAAAGATCAGAGAAAGGGTAGTCCAAAAACATCTCGAAAGGGGCCAGGTCCTTTGCCTCCACTGCAGGACAACCTGCACCCATTAGATAACCCCACATCTGGATTTAGCTTCAGTTTTATAAAGGGGTGGGATTAAAAGGGGGGTTGATGGATGGATAGATGGGTAGGATAGAGGGAGGGAGGGTGGGAGGGAGGGAGGAGAACAGAAAGGGGAGGGAGGGAGGGAAGGAAGGAAGAAGGAAAGAAGGAAGGAAAGGACAAGAGGAAGGAAGGAAGGAAAGGGAGGAAGGAAGGAAGGAAGGAAGAGGAAGGAAGGAAGGAAGGAAGGAAGGAAGGAAGGAAAGGAGAGGAAAGGAAAGGAAAGGAGAGAGGAAGGAAGGAAGGAGAGAGAAATAGATAAGATGAAGGAAGGAAAAGGAAAGGACAGGAGGAAGGAAGGAAGAGAAAGGAGAAAGAAGGAAGGAAAGGGGAGGAAGGAAGGAAGGAAGGAAGGAAGGAAGGAAGGAAGGAAGGAAGGAAGGAAGGAAGGAAGGAAGGAAGGAAGAGGAAGGAAGGAAGGAAGGAAAGGAGAGAGGAAGAAAGGAAGGAAGGAAGGAGAGGGAAATAGATAAGAGGAAGGAAGGAAAAGGGAAGGACAAGAGAAAGGAGAAGGAAGGAAAGGAAGGAAGGAAAGGGGAGGAAGGAAGGAAGGAAGGAAGAGAGAGAGAGGAAGAGAGAAGGAAGGAAGGAAGGAAGGAAGGAAGGAAAGGAAGGAGAGAAAATAGACAAGACGAAGGAAGGAAAAGGAAAGGACAAGAGGAAGGAAGGAAGAGAAGGAAGGGAGGAAAGGGGAGGAAGGAAGGAAGGAAGGAGAGAGAAATAGATAAGATGAAGGAAGGAAAGGGAAAGGACAAGAGGAAGGAAGGAAGAGAAAGGAGAATGAAGGAAGGAAAGGGGAGGAAGGAAGGAAGGAAGGAAGGAAGGAAGGAAGGAAGGAAGGAAGGAAGGAAAGGAAAGGAAAGGAAAGGAAAGGAAAGGAAAGGAAAGGAAAGGAAAGGAAAGGAGAGGAAGGAAGGAAGGAAGGAGGAGAAATAGATAAGACAAAGGAAGGAAAAGGAAAGGACAAGAGGAAGGAAGGAAGAGAAAAGAGAAGAAGGAAGGAAAGGGGAGGAAGGAAGAAAAGGAGAGAGGAAGAAAGGAAGGAAGGAAGGAGAGGGAAATAGATAAGACGAAGGAAGGAAAAGGAAAGGACAAGAGAAAGGAAGAGAAAGGAGAAGGAAGGAAAGGAAGGAAGGAAAGGGGAGGAAGGAAGGAAGGAAGAGAGGAAAGAGAGAGGAAGGAAGGAAGGAGAGAGAAATGGATAAGAGGAAGGCAGGAAAAGGAAAGGACAAGAGGAAGGAAGGAAGGAAAAGGAAAAGGAAGGAAGGAAGGAAGGAAGGAAGGAAGGAAGGAAGGAAGGAAGGAAGGAAGGAAGGAAGGAAGGAAGGAAGGAAGGAAGGGCTTGTTTCCAAATGTTGTGGGTGCTTCCAACAGGAGTACAAGATTGGACAACCATTTGTCTGAAATGGGATAGGAGTCTCCTGCTGAAACAGAAGGTTGGACTAGAAGACCTCCCCTGGTCACTTCCCGCTCTGTTTGGCTTCCCTTTGCAGCCAGTCTGTTGTGCAAAGAGTTTATTTTTACCTCTGACTTCATCCCAGCTGCCCCGAAGGTTTATAATTCACCGCCTAAACTTGGCAATATTTTTGGCAGCCTTTGCTGATGATGGCTTTTCGGGCACCTACCAATTCTACCCTCCTCTAAATATTTGGATTTGCACACAGACACAAACACACAGACAGACAGACACAGACAGACACAGACATACCCACATCTTGACTCCGTCTGAATTCCATATCTAGCCACGTTCTTCATCCAACTTCAAGCTGGGGTTTTTGCAAGCGTGTTTGTTTCGCTCTGAACATGAAAAAGCCAGATGTGTTATTTGTCACCACTTTTTAATACTCCATCCAAGAATTATTGTGGGAACCATGTGCTCTTCGGAAGAAATTTCAGCTCTTACTTTCGGCTGCTGCTCCCTAAATTGCAGGAATGACACCGTCAAACCCTCCAGAGCGAGCGCGAAGTTTCCAAAAAGATAGCACACAGTTGTTGTTTTTAAAAAAAACAGGTTGCTCTCAACTTACAACCTCAACTGGGCCCCCTGTTACTAAGTGAGACATTAGTTAAGGGAGCTTAAATGTCGTGTATTATTAGATGGGAAACCAGACCAACGTGTGGATTAATAAATAAATATAACGCTGAGCATTTCTCAACATTAACAAACTTAAAGAAGGGTGGACTTCAACTCCCAGAATTCCCCAGTCAAGAAGACCTCAATTATTTCAAAATGGGTGGACAATTCCCAGAATACCCCCAGCCAAAAAAAGAGTTCAGGGACTTTAAAATGGGTGGACTTCAACTCCCAGAGTTCCCTGTCCAGGAAAACGATGACTTCAAGATGGTGAACTTCAACTCCCAGAATTCCACAGCTAGGAAGACCTCAGTAACATTAACATGGGGAGACTTCAACTCTCATAGTTCCAGAGACAAGAAGTCCTCAACTTCAAGATGGGTGGACTTCAACTCCCAGAATTCCCTAACCAGGAAGACCTTGACAACTTCAGGATGGGTCTACTTCAACTCCCATAATTCCCCAGACAGGAAGACTTTGGTGACTTCAAGATGGGTGGACTTCAACTCCCAGAATTCCCTAGCATGAAGATTTCGGCAACTTCAAGATGGGTCGACTTCAACTCCCAGAATTCCCCAGCTAGGAAGACCTTAGCAACTTCAGGATTGCTGGAGTTCAATTCCCAGAATTCCTCAGGCAACTTCAAGATGGGTGAACTTCAACTCCCAGAATTTCCCATCCAGGAAAACCTCAATGACTTCAAGTGGGGTGGACTTCAATTCCCAGAATTCCCCAGGCAAGAAGATTTTGGTAACTTCAGGATTGCTGGACTTCAACTCCCAGAATTCCCCAGCCAGGAATCCTTTGGTGACTTCAAGAAGGGTGGATTTCAATTCCCAGAATTCCCCAGGCAGGAAGATTTCAGCCACGTCAGGGTTGGTGAAATTCAACTCCCATAATTCCCCAGCCAGGAAGACTTTGACAACTTTCAGGAGGGGTCTACTCTACTTCAACTCCCATAATTCCCCAGCCAGGAATCCTTTGGACTTCAACTCCCAGAATTCCCTAGGCAAGAAGACCTTGGCAACATCAGGATTGGTGAACTTCAATTCCCAGCATTCCCCAGCCAGCCACCCCACAAAAAGCAGGGATGCCCTCCCCACCCCCATGGAATTTCTCCCCCTTGCAAAAAAATCCCAAAACTATCCTGGCTTGTGGAATGGCTTATACCGATGGCGCGAGGCAAGTCAAACCACCATTTCTTTCCCAAGATCCCTGGACAAAAAACACCCTGGGTTTTTTTTCCCCTTTCCTGATTTTATTCCTTGAAAAAAGGGAGGAATTTGCAGGAAAAGGGAACGGCCAAGAGGCCGTCCCCCATCAAGGAAACACTCCAACGAAGAGCTGCGAAGCCAGTGAGGTTTATCTTGGCAAAGGCCTCAAAGGATCCTGCTCGGGCATCGGGCCAAAACAGACATGGCGGTGCAGGAGGATGAGTCATGTCGAGATGCCCCGTGCATGGCCCTGGAGTAGGCCTGGAGTCAGGAGGAGAAGACGGGAAGGAGGATTCTCCGTGGTTGGAGACCTTGGCACAAAACATCGGCAGAGAAGAAGAACACGCCGCGAAAGACGCCGGCTTCGCTTTGCATAGGCAAGGTGTCAGCGTTTCAGGAAACCTCCACTCCAACCAGTAACTCCAAGACAGAAATCGTCTCAAAAGTTCTGTTTTAATTGGATAGTAAACTGGCACAAACTGGGGTATCCCGGATCTGAAAGTTTTTATTGATTGATTGATTGATTTGATTTGTCAATCACTTACAAGATACTAGGTATAAGTAAAAACATGAGTAAGAATACAGGAAACAGGTACAAATAAATGGGGACAATAGGACAGGGACAGTAGGCACAATGGTGCACTTATGCCCCTTACAGACCTCTTAGGAATGCGTATGCCCTCCTTTCCTTTCCTTCTTTTCTTCCTCCTGCTCGTTCCTTTTTCCTTTCCTCCCTCCATTCTTTTCTCTCCTTCCTTCCTTCCCCTTCCCTTTCTCCTTCCTTCCCCTCCCTTCCTTCTTTCCTTCCTCCCTCCCTTTTCTTTTCTTTCCTTTCCCATTCCTTCCTTCCTTCCTTCCTTCCTTCCTTCCTTCCTTCCTTCCTTCCTTCCTTCCTTCCTTCCTTCCTTCCTTCCTTCCTTCCTTCCTTCCTTCCTTCCTTCCTTCTTTTATGTTTTATTAGATATATTGATTTGATTTGTCCATCGCTTACAAGATAATAGATGTAAGTATAAACATGAGTAAGAATACGGGAAACAGGTACGAATAAATGGGGACAATAGGACAGGGACGGTAGGCACGAGGTGCACTTATGCACGCCCCTTACAGGTCTCTTAGGAATGGGCTGAGGTCAATAGTGGTTAGCTTGAGGTTAAAGAAGGGTGGGGTTGAGGATGTAACAACAGAGTCAGGTAGTGCATTCCAGGCATTGACCACTCTGTTGCTGAAGTCGTACTTTCTGCAATCAAGTTTGGAGCAGTTTACATTGAGTTTGTATCTGCTGTGTGCTCTTGTATGGTTGCAGTTGAAGCTGAAGTAGTCATTGACTGGTAGCACATTGTAGCAGATAATTGGAACACAGATCCAACCCCTTGCACCCCATCATTGCATCAAGTGCCCCAATCGCCATCCATCCCAACTTGAGACTTCCCCTCACCCAGGTGCAGAAATTACATGACCTTGACTTAGAAAAAGAATGCTATTATGTCTAACCACATACACTCCAAGAAATTCCCCCCTCTCCCATTTTCCCAGGCTCAAAATGTGGCCGCGTGGGAGCATCTGCTCTCAATATGGCTTCCAAAGCTGACACAAGGGGTGCTGGCGGCTTTCTCGCTTTGATTGACAGAAAGCATGCATGGGTGTGAGTCTGTCCATCTGTCCATCTTGCCTTGGAGAAAGTACAGGAAGTCCTTGATTTAAAACCGCTCATTTAGTGACCCAAGTTACAACGGCCCTGAAAAAAAGGGGGGGCTTGGGACCATTTTTCACACATGTGGGGTTTTTCCCCCCCTCTTCTTTTGATGCAAACATGGCAAGTTGCTTCTCCTCATTTTAAGTTAAGAGATTTGGCTGGTTGGGGGATTTACATCACTGAGTTTAGAGAGCGCCAACCATTTATAATTTCCCAACTTGGTGCACGATTGCCCTCTGCTGGCTGGCCTTGTATTGTCCTTGTAAAAACAGAACAACAGAATAACAGAGATGGAAGGGACCTTTGAGGTCTTCTAGTCCAGCCCCCTGCTCAAGCAGGAGACCCTAGACCATTTCAGATGAGTGGCTGTCCAGTCCTTCAAAATTACTCCTGTTGCAGCACCCACAACTTTTGGAGACAAGCTGCTCCTTCCTTCCTTCCTTCCTTCCTTCCTTCCTTCCTTCCTTCCTTCCTTCCTTCCTTCCTTCCTTCCTTCCTTCCTTCCTTCCCTCCCTCTTGTCCTTTAATTTTTCTTCCTTCATCTTGTCTATTTCTCTCTTTCCTTTCTTCCTTCCTTCTCCTTCCTTTCCTTCCTCCCCTTTCATTCCTTCCTTCCCTCCCTTCCTTCCTCTTGTCTATTTCTCTCTTCCTTCCTTCCTTCCTTCCTTCCTTCTTCCTTTTCCTTCCTTTCTCTTATCTATTTCTCTCCTTCCTTCCTTCCTTCCTTCCTTCCTTCCTTCCTTCCTTCCTTCCTTCCTTCCTTCCTTCCTTCCTTCCTTCCTTCCTTTTCTTCCTTCTTCCTTTTTCTTCCTTTCTTCCTTCCTTCCTTCCTTCCTTCCTTTCTTCCTTCCTCCCCTTTCCTTCCTTCCTTCCTTCCTTCCTCCTTTCTTCCTTCCTTCCTTCCTTCCTTCCTTCCTTCCTTCCTTCCTTCCCTTCCCTTCCCTTCCCTTCCCTTCCCTTCCCTTCCCTTCCCTTCCCTTCCTTCCTTGTTGTATCTGATGATTCTTGACTATTGATGAACATATCTTTTCTTTTATGTACACTGAGAGCATTTGCACCAAGAACAAATTCCTTGTGAGTCCAATCACACTTGGCCAATAAAGAAATTCTATTCTATTCTATTCTATTCTATTCTATTCTATTCTATTCTATTCTATTCTATTCTATTCTATTCTATTCTATTCTATTCTATTCTATTCAGCCTGGGGGTTTATTCGCCAAGGGGGTGTTCTTCCACCCGGTGTTTATTGCTCCAAATCATGACGCTATGCGCCTTAAGGAGACACGGTTGGGTTTCAAGAACGCAAAGGAGCAGAAGGGATCCTTCAGATATGTTGGTGAGGTAACCTGTTCATGCGCACACAAAGTCTGCAGGGCTAAGTATACACACGTGTCGTGCCAAGGGGTGTTAAGTTATCTGTAAACATTTGAGCTTAAGCTGGCTCTGTTTTTCTGTTCAACAAATGTTTTGCTCCCGCAAAGCGACGGTCATTGTACAAATCAATAAAACTGCAAGTCCACTTAAACAGACGCCAAGTCCACTTAAACAGACGTTTAACAGATCATCAGAGTTGGAAGGGACCTTGGAGGTCATCTAGTCCAGAAGTCGCCAACCTTTTGGACGTCAGGGACCACCAGATAACAACCTTGTAGCTCGTCTAGTCCAACCCCCCCGCCCAAGCGGGAGACCCTACACCATTTCTGACAAATGGCAGTCCAATCCCTTCTTGAAAATCTCAAACTCGTCATTTTAAATCCCGCGGAGACCAGAGACCCTGGGAAAATCCCCCTAAAACAACTCTGCAAGAAAATTCCCCACTCCGTTTTCCTACCAATCGATCATTCCTTATTTGGGATCGCAGGATACCGTCTCCAGCTCCGTTCTCAGTGGGGGGGGGGGAGAGAGAGGGAGAAACTTTTGGCTTCATGCAAGGAAAGCAGCAGAAGCCTCAGAAGTCTTTCTTTCTCTCCCCCAAACTCTGCCAGAAATGAGTCTTTGCCAGCGGCGCCTCTTGGAGCAGGAGGCCTTGCAAAGACTCACTTCTGGTGGAGTTTGGGGGAGAGAAAGAAAGACTTCGGCTGCTTTCCTTGCGTGCAGCCAAAAGCAGAAGAAGAAAGAAGCGGAGAGAAGCAGCCCGGTGGCCAGACCAGGCCTGTGGGGCGAGTGGGGCAAGTTCTCCCCCCTCCACCCTTTCCCCCCTCCCCTCACTACCCCATGTTGTTCACAATGCAAGCGAACGAAATCAAACACCATCTTCAGTGAACATCGTGACCATGAAAATAAACACAAACACACATCCTTCGCGCTCCACATTAATTGCTTTGGGGGGGTGACATTTCTCTGCGGACCACCCAAATTTTCTCACGGAACACCAATGGACCCTGGCCCACTGGTTGGCGACCACTGGCCTAGTTGGCCTCCTGCCCAAGCAGGGGACCCTATACCATTTCTGACAAGCAGGTGACTTATGGCCATTTTGCACATGAGCATTGCAACCTCCCCCCGCCGTCCTGTGATCAGAATTCAGCGGCTTGGCAACTGACTCATATTTACGACGGTTGCAGTGTGTCCCTTGGGTCGTGTGAGAAGATCCCCTCTTGCGACCCAACAAGGCCAATGAGGAAGACGGATTCACTCAACAACCGTGTTACTAACGTTAATGGCGGTGACTCACTTAATAACTGTGGCAAGAAGGGTCGTAAAACGGGGCAAAACCCACTTAACAACCCTGTCACTCGCTAACAGAAATTTTGGGCTCCAATGTGGTCGTAAGTCAAGGACTACCTGTACAGTTTCCCCCACTGGTCCGTGAATGCTAATATTCATCATGTTTGAAATTGAGAATAGATTTAATAAGAAGAAACACATAGGATGGAAAAGCCTCATTCATACCTAAACTATATTTATTAAGTTTATTATGGTAACACTCATAAACACACCAGAATACTCTTGACCAATGGCTCTTCGCAGCTCGTAGATGGGCGGACTTCAACTCAGCTGACATGCTTTAAAATAGATGGACTACAACTCCCAGAATTCCCCAGCCGGCATGCTTTGAGATGGGTGGACTTCAACTCCCAGAATTCCCCAGCCGGCATGCTTTAAGATGGGTGGACTACAACTCCCAGAATTCCCCAGCCAGCATGCTTTGAGATGGGTGGACTTCAACTCCCAGAATTCCCCAGCCGGCATGCTTTAAGATGGGTGGACTTCCACTCCCAGAATTCCCCAGCCGGCATGCTTTAAAATGGGTGGACTACAACTCCCAGAATTCCCCAGCCAGCATGCTTTGAGATGGGTGGACTTCAACTCCCAGAATTCTCCAACCAGTATGCTTTGAGATGGGTGGACTTCAACTCCCAGAATTCCCCAGCCGGCATGCTTTAAAATGGGTGGACTACAACTCCCAGAATTCCCCAGCCAGCATGCTTTGAGATGGGTGGACTTCAACTCCCAGAATTCCCTAAAATTCTGGATTTTAATTCCCAGAATTCCCTAGCCAGCAGGTTTTAAAATACATGAATTACAATTTCCAGATGTTAATACAGGAAGTCCGCGACTTACAATTACTTGTTTAGTGCCCATTCTGAGTTACAACGGCACTGAAAAAGTGACTTATGTCCATTTTTCACACTTAATGACCGTCGTAACATTCCTCCACAGTCCTGTGGTCAAAATTTGGACGCTTGGCAACTGACTCATATTTATAACAGTTAGTGTCCCGGGGTTACGAGATCCCCTTTTGCGACCGTCGGACAAGCAAAGTTAATGGGGGAAGCCAGATTCATTTAACAACGGTGCTGCTCATTTAACGACCACAGCAATTCACTTAACGACCGTGGGACGAAGGAGCGCTAAAATGGAACCACATTCACTTAAGCAAGAGATATGTGGGGCTCCATTCCATAAGCTGAGTACTACCAGTAGACCAAGCCACAAAATGACGCTAAACGAGGTTCCATCATGATTTGGGCTTAGTTGTCGTTCCGCCTCTCTAACATGGAGGTGAAGAACTACGCCATTACCAGGTGACGCTAAAGCATTTTGCCCAGCGCTCTTGGAGCAGCAGCTGAGCTGGAAAGGAGACCACCAAGTAACTCTCTTTTCCAGCCGCAGTCTTAAAAATCCTATTTACATTCCTTTGAGGGGAAAAAAAAGTCACACCTGTTTCAAAACAGAGTCGCTTGAGAAAAGCTGAACATTGTAGAGGGACGATTTGGGGGACACCCCAAAATGCCCAACTTTTTTTTAATTTTTAAAAAAATTTCTTTATTATTAAACAAACATAAAGACGGACAATTCTTACAATAAAAAGTTGAACGTGGTACAGTCTCCCTAACATCAATCATTGTCATTACTTCGCTAAATCCAATAGTAATATTACATAATTCTCCTCTACACACTTTAAATAGAATATATACAAATAATCATTCCTTATTCTCATTGATCTTCCTTGTCTCTAGCCAACCATAAAACTTCTCCCATGTTTTATAATAATCCGAATCTACCCTATTTTTTAGTTCTTTTGTTAGTTTCTCCATTTCTGCGCACATTGTGATTTTCTTCAATATTTCCAATTCATTTGGGACGTCTTTATTTTTCCAATTCTGTGCATATGCCAACCTTGCTGCAGTAATTACATGAATCATTAAGTAGAGTTTCTTTATCGTATTTCCCAGCGCTAATTCCCAACAAAAAGAACTCAGGCCTGTATTGTATTTGAATTCCACACATTTCTTCTATCCACTTATGTAAATTTTGCCAATATTTTTGGGCCTCCTTGCAACTCCACCATAAGTGATCGTAAGTTCCTATTTCTTTATTACATTTCCAACATATAGGGGGAAATTTAGAGTTCATTTTTGCCAATCTTGATTGTGGTATATGCCATCTATAAAATAATTTATACAGATTTTCTTTAAAGGGTATCACTAATGTTGTTTTTTAAATTTCTATTCCATAGTTTCTGCCAATCATCTAATTTTATGCTATGACCGAAGTTTTTCATCCATACCACCATCGTTTCTTTTACTTTTTCTTCTTCTAATTTAAATTCTAATAAAACTTGATATATTTTTTTTTAATCATCTTCTGGTCGGGTCCTAATAATATTTCATCTAGTTTTGTCCTAGTTTTACTAAATCCCCATTCTCTCTCATCTTTTAAGTGTTTTGATTGGAGTTGCAAATAGGCCCACCATTCCACCTTGATTCCCTTGGTTCTTCAATTTTTTGTCTGGTTTGTAATTCTCCTTTTTCATTTAGTATCTCTTCAGAAGTAATAATTTTCCTTTGGCACAAAAGGTGCGGGTGCATCAATGTTTTAGTGTTGATAGCCAAATAGGAGTTTCTATATACATTTGTCTTTTTGTCTTATTCCAAGGGTTTAAAAGGGAATTTTTTGGGTGGGTGGGGGGAACACGCCCAAAATTCCTGGGGCCCCGCAGGCCGCTCATTGACGGTAAGACAGGAACTCGACGAATTTCGTGGGGATGTGCAGATGGGGGATTTTCTCCAGAGCTTTTCGGCCGAGAGCCTGACGTAGACTGAGACGACAAAGCTGAGATAGCCGCAGGGGATTTCCTTGGCGGGTTGGGAGAAAGAAAATAAGACATTAAATGACATTCATTTAAATCAGGGGTGTCCAACCTTGGCAACGTTAAGACTTGTGGACTTCAACTCCCAGAATTCCTCAGCCAGCAAAGCTGGCTGAGGAATTCTGGGAGTTGAAGTCCACAAGTCTTAACATTGCCAAGGTTGGACACCTTGCTTTAAATGGCAAATACATGTGAGGTAAATCAAGGGTGGCCATTTTAAGACTTGTGGACTTCAACTCCCAGAATTCCCCTTAATAATAATGGAGAGGATTGCAGAACAGTTGCAGGATTTGGGTTTGGCCAGCCTAGAGAAAAGAAGGACTGTGTTGGAGGACATGAGAACAATATTCCAATATTTGAGGGGCTGCCCCAAAGAAGGGGGGGTGGTCAAGCTATTCTCCAAAGCACCAGAAGGCAGGACAGGAAACAACGGATGGAAACTCATCCAAGAGGAAAGAGGAACCTGGAATTAAGGAGGAATTTCTCAACAGTGAGGACAATTAACCAGTGGAACAGCTTGCCTCCAGAAGTTATAAATGCTCCATCACTGGAGGATTTTAAGAAGAGACTGGACAACCATTTGTCTGAATGGTTAGAGGGTTTCCTGCCTGAGCAGAAGGTCGGACTAGAAGACCTCCAAGGTCCCTTCCAGCTTCTATTCTGATTGAGTTGGGGTTGATCCAGGCTCTGGTGTGCAGAAGAGAGGGAGGGAGGGAGGGAGAGGGAGGGAGGGAAGGAAAGGGAGGGAGGAAAGAAAGGGAGGAAGGGAGGAAGTGGAGCAAGGGAAGGAGGGAGGGAGGAAAATACTGGGAAGGAAGGAAAGGGAGGGAGGAAGGAAGGAAGGAGAGGGAAGGAGGAAGGAAGGAAGGAAGGAAGGAAAGGGGGAGAGGGAGAGAGGAAGGAAGGAAAGGGAGGGAGGAAAGAAAGGGAGGGAGGGAGGAAGCGGAGCAAGGGAAGGAGGGAGAGAGGAGAATACTGGGAAGGAAGGAAAGGGAGGGAGGAAGGAAGGAAGAGAGGGAGAGGGAGAGGGAGAGAGGAAGGAAGGAAGGAAGGGAGGGAGGGAGGGAGGGAGGGAGGAGGGGGAGGGAGGGAGGGAGGAGGGAGGAAGGGAGGAAGGAAGGAAGGAAGGAAGGAAGGAAGGAAGGAAGGAAGGAAGGAAGGAAGGAAGGAAGGAAGGAGCAGCTTGTCTCCAAAGGTTGTGGGTGCTCCAACATGAGTAATTTTGAAGATCAAGACTGGGTAGTCACTCGTCTGAAATGGTATATAGGATCTCCAAGCAGGGGGGCTGGACTAGAAGACCTCCAAGGTCCCTTCCAGCTCTATTCCAAATCTGATTCTGATTCCTGACATGACCTAATGCACACCCGGATGAGACAGATGAAAGAAAAAAGTAAAATAAACTCACGTTCATAGTAGGCGAAGCATTTTCCTGTGGAGCTGCTCCTCTGGCTATAATCGGAAGGCCTTTTGCCTCGGTTGTCCCGGGCGTAAACGTTTCCTCCGAATTGGATCAGCATCTCCGCCAGGTCGGTGTTTCGCACTTTGGCAGCGTGGTGAAGGGCCGTCTCGTGAAGTTTGGCGGCGTTCACGTTGGCTCCTTGGACGTTGGGGTGGAAAGGGAAGGTCAGAGATGCACTCCAGACCGTCCTCGATTTACAACGGTTCTGTTCTGACCGTTCAGGCTTCCCAAGATCATGAAGCCGACTCCTCATCCCAATAAAACCCATTTTATTTAGGTTAAAGGGAATTCCTCTCCCTGCACAACTAAAGGCCTTTATCAGGCTGGGAGAGTTGCCAGGCTGATAGCTTCCAAACACCACACTGTAGCAGCAATGACTTGGCAAGAAGTCAGGAACAGAACTTCCCATTAATTAAATGAACTAATTGTCTCCTGCAAACCCCACTCCCCTTTCGCTCCTCTTTTAATCCCTATGGGAGCGGTCATTCACCATCCACCTGTGGCTTTACTCCCAAGTTGCCCTTGTTCCTTAATTGTTCCCTTCTGCTGACAGCTCTGTGCATGTGCACACTGGGAACAGGCTCCAGCTGTTCTTCTTCCCCACATGTCCGACTCCGAAGGCAGTTGATAATTGTCGGACGGCCCTGGCCCCATCTCTGCCTCCAACGCAGAGCCCTCGTCCGAGCCTTCCCCAGACCCTTCATCTAGCAGCTCTGTGCATGTGCACACTGGGAACAGGCTCCAGCTGTTCTTCTGCCTTGCTGATCTCCGACTCTGAAGGCAGCTGATAACTGTGGGACGGCCCTGGCCCCATCTCTGCCTCCGACGCAGAGCCCTTGTCCGAGCCTTCCCCAGACCCTTCATCTAGCAGCTCTGTGCATGTGCACACTGGGAACAGGCTCCAGCTGTTCTTCTTCCCCACTGAGGTCCGACTCCGAAGGCAGCTAATTGTCGGATGGCCCTGGCCCCATCTCTGCCTCCAACGCAGAGCCCTCGTCTGATCCTTCCCCAGACCCTTCATCTAGCAGCTCTGTGCATGTGCACACTGGGAACAGGCTCCAGCTAATCTCATTAGACTAAGACAGGATAAACCTTTGACACAAACACCCCCCGCCCCAAACAGGTTTTATTTGAAGACTAGACCAGGTAAGGGGTACCTGAACCAGGTTGGGTCACCTGGTTTTTAATCTCCAGCGCTTCGACCCACCTCCTCCTCGGTGGTCCCTGCAGCCACTCACCTGCGTTGAGCAACAACTTGGCGCAATCCAGGTGTTCTCGCGCGCCAGCCACGTGCAACGGCGTTCCAAAATGGCAGTCATGGGCCTCGAGGTTCGCACCGACGTCAATGAGGAGACGGACACACGCGGCGCTGCCTTAGAAACAGAGGGAGGGTCAAGGCGGACCGGTCATTCTCGGAGGCTTTTGCCAATCCCCTGCTGGATTCTGAAGAGCGACGGCTAACAATGTCTTCCAGCCAACGTCCAGGAAGCCCGTTCTGATTCGGTTCAATCAGAAACGCAGCTGGGAGGGACCTTGGAGGTCTTCTAGTCCAGCCTCCTTCTCAAGCAGGAGACCATTCCAGACAACTGGTGGTCCAACCTCTTCTTGAAAAGTACTCGTGTTGGAGCATCCACAACTTTTGGAGACAAGCTGCTCCTTCCCTCCTTCCTTCTCCTTTCTCTTCTTTACTTCCTTTTGTCCTTTCCTTTTCCTTCCTTCCTCTTATCAATCTCTCCTTCCTTCCTTCTCCTTTCTCTTCCTTCCTCTTGTCTATTTCTCTCTCCTTCCTTCCTTCTTTCCTTCCTTCCTTCCTCTTGTCCTTTCCTTTTCCTTCATTTTGTCTATTTCTCTCCTTCCTTCCTTCCTTCCTCTTGTCCTTGCCTTTTCCTTCCTATTGTCTATTTCTCTCTCCTTCCTTCCTTCCTTCCTTCCTTCCTCTTGTCCTTTCCTTTTCCTTACTTTTGTCTATTTCTCCCTTCCTTCCTTCCTTCCTTCCCTTCCTTCCTTCCTTCCTCCTTCCTTCCTTCCTTCCTTCCTTCCTTCCTTCCTTCCTTCCTTCCTCTTGTCCTTTCCTTTTCCTTACTTTTGTCTATTTCTCCCTTCCTTCCTTCCTTCCTTCCTTCCTTCCTTCCTTCCTTCCTTCCTTCCTTCCTTCCTTCCTTCCTTCCTTCCTTCCTTCCTTCCTCTTGTCCTTTCCTTTTCCTTCCTTTATTTCTCTCCTTCCTTCTCCTTTCTCTTCTTTACTTCCTCTTATCCTTGCCTTTTTCTTCCTATTGTCTATTTCTCTCTCCTTCCTTTCTTCCCCTTGTCCTTTCCTTTTCCTTCCTTTTTTCTCTTTCTCTTTCTTACCTTCTCCTTTCTCTTCCTTCCTTCTACTTGTCCTTTCCTTTTCCTTCCTTCCTCTTGTCTATTTCTCTCTCCTTCCTTTCTTCCTTCTTTTGTCCCTCCATCCCATCCCTCCAACCAACCTACCTTCTTTCTGTCATGTTATTTTATCTATCTCACAATCCTGGAATCAAAGGGCTGGGAGGGACCTTAGAGGTCTTCTAGTCTAACCCCCTGCTCAAGACCTCAGGCCACTCTTGACAAAGGACTCTCCAAACTCTACGGACCCTAAATAAACAGCCCAGGAATTTGTAATCCCTGTTTTTTATCCGGGCCAGGCCAGACCTCGAGGCACAGGGAGGCAACGCGGAATACAGGCAGGGAACGGTGGTCTGAATTTGAATCCAGAATCCGCGAAAGTCCTTCCCATGGATTCCCTGGGGGGGGCAGAAACCCCCCCGGTCTTCCGGGGTGGTCCCGCCCTGCCCCCCCCCCAACTAACCCCTGCAAAAGCCACCTTACCATTTAAACAGGCTTCGTGGAGGGGCGAGGCGATGTACAATGGCGGGTTGACCTTGGCCCCATGCGAGAGGAGGACTTTCACGCACTCGATGCTCCCCGAGGCACAAGCGTCGCAGAGCGGGGTGCTCCCGTCGATGTTTCTGGCGTCCACCTGTGGCAGAAAAGGAGAAAAGCAGAGGTGGGTATTCAGCCGGTCCTGGAGAACCGGTAGCGTAAATGTTGAGTGGTTCGGAGAACCGGCCAATCCCACCTCTGACTGGCCCCGCCAACCCCATCTCTTCTCCGCCTCCCATCGAGTCCCAGCTGATCGGCTGGATCTCCTTTGGCTGCCCTGCCCAGGAGAACGGAGCTGGAAAGCAGGTTAGAGGGGTGGAGAGGGAATGGAGATTTTGCAGTAATCTTGTCCTGCCATGCCCACCAAGCCACGCCATGCCCAAGCCACGCCTGCCACACCACGCCCACCAAGCCTCCTTCCTTCCTTCCTCCCTTCCTGCCATCCATCCTTCCGTCCTTCCCTCCCTCCCCTTCCTTTCTTCCTCTCCTATTTTTCTCCTTCCTTCCTCTCTCCACTCCTTCCCTCAGCCTCCTTCCTTCCTCCCCTATTTCTCCTTCCTTCCTTCCATCCCTTCCTCCTCCATTTCCTTCCTCCCTTCCTCCTCCATTTCCTTCCTCCCTCCCTCCCCTATTTCTCTCCTTCCTTCCGTTCATCCTTCGTTCCTTCCTCCCCTATTTCTCTCCTTCCTTCCTCTCTCCACTCCTTCGCTCAGCCTCCTTCCTTCCATCCTTCCATCCATCCATCTTTCCTTCCCCCTTCCTTCCTCCCTATTTCTCTCCTTCCTTCCCTTTCCACTCCTCCCTTCCCTCCCCTCCCCATTTCCTTCCTCCCTCCCTCCCTATTTCTCTCCTTCCTTCCTTCCTTCCTTCCTTCCTTCCTTCCTTCCTTCCATTTAACTTTGCACTTTCCATCCATCCATCCATCCATCCATCCATCCTTCCTTCCTTGAGATTTAACTTTGCACTTTCTTTACAGAAATAATTCTTATTTTTCTTCCTCCCCCTCCTCCCTCCCTCCCCTCCTTCCTCCCTTCCTCCTTTCTTCCTCTCTCCCCTATTTCTTCCCTCCCTCCTTCCCTCTGTATCTTATCTATCTCACAGAATCCTAGAGACCAAGGGTAGGAAGGTTCCTTGGACCTACAAAGGCTAGCTGGCCGCCTGGGACCAATTGGAGACCTGCACCCCAAACCCCCCCAGGAACCAACCTCGGGGCGACCGAAACGCTCGCTGGCCTCCTTTCTCCAGGGGTTTCAGCTCCCCCCCCCCTTGCTCCCCCCCTCCCTTCACACCTGGGCTCCTGCGGCCAGCAGCATCTCCACACACTGCGTCTGCCCACGCAGGCTGGCTTCGTGGAGGGGCGTGATGGAGTCGTAGGTGACCAGGTTGACACAGGCGCCGTTCTCGATCAGCTCTTGGAGGTGACGGACCTCCCCGTCTCGGGCGGCTTCGTGAACCGGCGTCCTCTCTGCCCAAAACGCTACAGGGAGACGGAGGGAGGGGGGGGAGGCGCATTTAAAACTGTCGTGACCCAAAAAAAGGAGAAGATTTGCAGCTCAGCGTCTTTTTCTTTCAGACGTTTCAGGACCCAACTAGGTAACGTCATCAGTGCTAGGAGGGAGTGGGATTTGTGGAGAGGAGGAGGAGGAAGAATGAGGAGGAGGAGGAGGAAGATGAAGAGAAAGAGGAGGAAGAAGAAGAGGAGGAAGAGGAAGAGGAAGAAGAGGAGGAAGGAGGAGGAGGAGGAGGAGGAAGAAGAAGAAAAGGAGGAGGAGGAGGAGGAGGAGAAAGAGGAGGAGGAGGAGGAGGAAGAAGAAGAAGAGGAAGAGGAAGAAGAAGAAGAAAAAGAAAAGAAGAGAAGAAGAAAAAAAGAGGAGGAGGAGGAGGAGGAGGAGGAGGAGGAGGAAGAAGAAGAAGAAGAAGAAGAAGAAGAAGAAGAAGAAGAAGAAGAAGAAGAAGAAGAAGAAGAAGAAGAAGAAGAAGAAGAAGAAGAAGAAGAAGAAGAAGAAGAAGAAGAAGAAGAAGAGGAGGAGGAGGAGGAAGAGAAGGAAAAAGAAGAGGAAAAAGAAGAGGAGGAGAAGGAGGAGGAAGAGGAGGAGAAGAAGAAGAGGAAGAGGAAGAGGAAGAAGAAACAGCAACTGTGTGTTCCTTGGTGCTCTCTGAGCTTGGTGGTTTTCTTGCAGTCTTTTCATGACCCAGCTAGGTAACATCATCAGTGCTAGAAGGGAGAGGGGTATGTGAAGGAGGTGAAAGAAGGAGGAGGAGGAGGAGGAGGAGGAGGAGGAGGAGGAGGAGGAGGAGGAGGAGGAGGAGGAGGAGGAGAGAGGAGGACTGTAGGGCCCTTGGTGCTATCTGAGCTTGGTTGTTTTCTTGAAGACCTTTCATAACCCAACTAGCTAACATCATCAGTTTCTAGAATGGAGTGGAGTTTGTGGAGAGGGGGAGGAGGAAGAAAAAGTGGGGGTGCTCTCTGAGCTTGGTGGTTTTCTTGCAGACATTTCATGACCCAGCTCGGTAACATCATCAATGCTACCGACAGAAGGGAGTGGGGTTCATGGAAAGGAGGAGGAGGAGGAGTGAGGGGTCCTGGGTGCTCTCTGAACTTGGTCATTTCTTGCAGACGTTTCATGACCCAACTAGAGAACAATATCCAGGCTACCTGCTTTACATGAATCCACCCAAACGTTCCCAAGAACGATCAGAATAAGTGGAAATATTTCCGTCCCCCCCCCCCATTGCTTTGGGGAGCTTTGGGCAGGATTTTAAGGAACCCCTAAACCAGGGGTGTCCAACCTTGGCAACTTTAAGACTTGTGGACTTCAACTCCCAGAATGCCTCAGCCAGCAAAGCTGGCTGAGGCATTCTGGGAGTTGAAGTCCACAAGTCTTAAAGTTGCCAAGGTTGGACACCCTGCGCCTAAACCGTCTCTGTCTCTCTCTCTCTCTCTCTCTCTCTCTCTCTTTGCAAAGACCCTCCATTCTCCACTTCCAGAATCTCCTTTTCCCTTCGGGAGCTGCTGCGCATGGGAGCATTTCTAACCCCCGCGCCAAAAATACAAAATAAAAATGCCCCCACCCATGCAAAAAAATAGATAAATTAAAAGTGTCAAACCCACCCCCAGGACTCTAAATAACCTAAAACCGTCTTTTTTTTCTTTTTTTTTTTGCAACCGCGTCGACCTGGGATCAACCCAAGTTTGCCAAGTTGCAACTGGAGCCCCCTCGGGATTCCTGGGCATTTTTGGCTCAGCTGACCGGGTGGTGTTTTTTTTTGTTTTTGTTTTGGCTTTCCAAGAACCGCACCTCGTGACCCCTTTTCCAGGTCAAGAGCGGATAAACAGCGGGCGACACGCGTCACTCCAAGCATTCACACGGCACGTTTAAACTCGGGAGCGTGGATTTTCGTTTGCGGGGAGACGAGGGGGCTCGCTTTGAGGTGGAATGAGGGGGGCGGGCTTGGGCTTAAACCCAGCCCAGCTGGTGATCTACCCACCCCCATGGCGACCCTCTCCAAAAAAAGGGGTTAGTTTAGTAACCAGGATTAGCAGGTTGTGTGGAAACGCAGCTTGAAAGCCAGGTCAAAAGCAGAGGGGGTGGAGGCTCTACGCTTTTCTGCACCCACCCGCCCTTTCAAATTTGCACCGTAATAGAACGAATGCACTACTGCAACGCTCGAGAGCCCCACTGAGGTCTAGCAGCATGAAAAGGCTGAGTTTTGCACCCGGCGACGATTCCTACGGGGGGAGCGAGACCCCCCCCTCTCGCTCCTCCGCAACCTGCCGGGCCCCCTCCCCGCAATATCGGCTTGCAAGGCGCTCCCGGCTCACCGATCTCGCCCAGGAAAGAGCCACCGGCGGGCAACGGCTCCATGACTCCGTCAACCGGACTACAAGTCCCAGCGGTCTCCGGGCCTCGCCGGGAGAGACAGGAATCCCAGAGCCGGCTCGCGAGGGTTGCTGGGAATTGTAGTTCTCCCGTCTCTCCCGCTTCCCGGTCGCTGCTTCAGATGTTGAGGCTGGCAGCTGTTTTTCCGTCTTTCCTCTGCTTGGTTTCCCTTTCTTGACCCGCGGGATTTTGCAAGCTCGGTGCCTGCCTTTATGGCATCACCATTGGCTGCAGGGTTGTCAATCAACAAATAAATACATTCCACAAATAAACACATCGCTTTAATAAATGAGTAAGTACATTTTGCAACAAAAAAAATCCATTTTGCCAATCAATATTGCAAATAAATTTCACAAATAAACATATCACTCTTACGAATGAATGCATTTCATTCCGAATTATCTCTCGATTTTGAAACTCTGCCTTTGTCCCACGGAGGGCGAGGAAATACCTCCAAAACTGTAACTCAGGGGGTCACGGATGGTATAATTAAAAATAAAATTATATAAGCTTGCTAAATGTAATAAATATGATTAATCATACTCTATTTGTATTAAAAGGCATGACACTTAGAATAGGGTGATTGGCATCAAAATAACACATTGAAATATTGAATAACTAAATAATGAAAGATTATAATTTAATAAAAATGTGTATTATTACCAGAATTATATAAGCTTGTTAAATAAAACAAATATGATTAATACGAGCCAGAGTCATTTAACAACCACGGTACTAACTTAACAACTGCAATATTTCACTTAACAATTGTGTCAAGATAGGTGGCAAAGCTCACTTCAACAAAGGTCTCACTTTGCAACCTAAATGTTGGGCTCCATTGCCGTCGTAAATCGAAGACTACCTGAACATGTTTTAATGGGTGCGTATAGATTCTGTAGTAAGATGTTTGGATTTGCATTTAAATATTGATGGAAAATTTTGATCTTAATATCTATGTTTTAATAATAATAATAATAATAATAATAATAATAATAATAATAATAATAATAATAATAATAATAATAATAAATTACTACTACTACTAAATGATTATTTTAACTTCATTCGGCGCATTTAATGTATAGTTTCCAGGGGGAAAAATATGCCAAGAGAAGTCCCAAATGGTGCCAGAAGATAAGGCTGCAGGCATAGACGGTATAACCAGAGAAGTGTTAAAGTTGGGCAGGGCTCTTCAAACTTGACAGCTTTAAGACTTGTGGACTTCAACTCCCAGAATTCCTCCTCCAGTCATCTTAGCTCAGGAATTCTGGGAGTTGAAGTCGACAAATCTTAAACTTGCCAAGTTTGAAGATCCTTGAACTAGGGATATGGTTTGCCTATGGCCCTTTCAGGATCTGTGAACTTCAACTCCCAGAATTCCTGAGCCAGCCATGCTGGCTCAGGAATTCTGGGAGTTGAAGTTCACAGATCGTGAAAGGGCCATAGATTCTCCAACCTTGGCCTACAAAATGGCCGTAGAGTGTGCAAGAGGTACAAATGTGCTTCACACTGAAAAAAAATGCTGCCCGTTTTCTCTCTGAGGAGAGAAACATCACACCCACAACTGTAAAAGTACACAAGTACTTGTGTAGCTGAAAGTGCTAACCTAGCTGGAAAAGAGAATCAGTATAGTCCGTTAGCAAAAGTAGTGCTCAACTTACAACCATTAGTTACAACCGACTTACAACCGATTCCTGTTACAAAGTGAGAGATTTCAGGGAGTTCTGACCCATTTTTACCAGCTATCTTGCCACAGTCGTTAAGAGGATCACTGCCAGTTGTTAAGTTAGTGACGCAGTTATTAAGTGAATCTGGCTCCCCCCCCCATTGTCAGAAAGTCGTAAAAGGGGATCACGTGACCCAGGGACGCTACAACCATCATAAATATGAGTCAGTTGACAAATATCTGAATTTTGGTTTATGTGGCCACGCGGATGCTGCGATGGTCCTAAAAATGTGAAAAACTGGTCCTAAGTCACTTTTTTCAGATGTAAATTCAAATGGTCACTAATCAAAACCTTGTAAATCGAGGACTGTGTATATTTCCAATCCCACTCAGAATCCTGGGATTTCTTAGTGGTCTCTCATCCATACTTATTATATTTAGCTTTTTAAAAAATTAGCTAAGATTTGTTATGTTGCCGGAAGATTCTGTCCTGGCTGTCAGAACTTTAAATTTGGGGCATAAATATCTTTTTTTTTGGGGGGGTAGAGGGTCTGTTGAAACCCTTGTCACTAAGCCATTGGTCGTAAGCCAAGGAGTGCCTCCTCTAAGAATCTAAGAGGTGTGTTTATAAAACCACTGGGTTAGCAAACCAAGGAAGGCTTATTACTCATTATGAAAGTAAAAGTGGGGAGGAAAAAACAGAAAGTGTGAAAAAAAAAAAGATCAGGCTTAATATTAAAAGAGAAGAACTGCAGTGAGGACAACTTGCACCCTTATATTTCTGTTGAAGGAAAAGGTCTGGGGTTTGCACAAATAAATACATAAGTAAACAAATAAATACAGAAAGAAGAAAAGAAGGAAGGAAGGAAGGAAGGAAGGAAGGAAGGAAGGAAGGAAGGAAAGAAGGAAAGAAGGAAAGAAGGAAAGAAAGAAAGAAAGAAAGAAAGAAAGAAAGAAAGAAAGAAAGAAAGAAGGAAAGAAAGAAAGAAAGAAAGAAAGAAAGAAGGAAAGGTATGCTGGAAAAATGAAGGAGGGTCGTTCAAGGGAAGAAAGGGAAATCAGGAAGGAGTTTCACAAATAAAAATAAATGTTTTGGGGGACCCGCAAACCAAGATTAGAACACCCCGTGCAGTTGAGGAAAGAAGAGAAAGAAAGAAAAACCACCAAGAGAAAGAAAAACAGCCTCCGAGAGGTGATAGGAGGTTTGCCGGAAAAGCGATGAGCCATGAGGTTGGGTGGTTTCCTTGCAGACTTTTTGTTTCACATCTCTCTCCCTCCCTCCCTCCCTCTCTTATATATCTTATCTAATTTACCTCATAGAATCATAGCTACATAGTGACCTAGGGCTGGAAGGGACCATGAAGGTTGTCTAGTCAATCCCCTGCTCATTTAGGAGACCCTGTTCCATTGGGGACACATGCCTGTCCTTCTTGAAAGCACCCACAACGTTTGGAGACAAGGTGTTTGTTCCTTCCTTCCTTCCTTCCTTTGTTCCTTCCTCCCTTCTTTCCCCCTCCCTCAGCCTCCTTCCCTCTTTCTTCCCCCTCCATCCTTCCTTCTTCCTGCTCCCCGTCTTTCTACCTTTTCCCCCCTTCTCCAGCCCTCCTTCCCTCCCTCTTATCAATCTGATAGAATCCTAGACACCTAGGATTGGAAGGGACTTTGGAGGTCATCTATTCTAGCCCAACTCAAACTCCTAAGCCGAGGAGCCAAGCAAGAAGAGACCCTCTGTCCCATTTCCAACAACCTGCTGTCCCATCTCTTATTTTTTTAAAAAAACAACCTCCAGGGATGGAGCCCCCCCTCAACCCTACCCTCTGGCTGCCCTCCCCCATCCCTTTGGGGAAGGGACCAGGCGGGAGGGGGGAGGTATCTCTCCCAAAGGCCTTGGCTCAACCCTTCCAGACAGGACGAGACCCCCACCCTCCCTCCCAGCCCCACTGCTTCCCCCCCCCTCCCTCCCTCCCTCTCAACCCCATTTCCCAGCCCCTCCCTCCCTCCAAGCCCCCTCCCTCCCTCCAAGCTCCCCCTCTAACAGTCCCCTCCCTCCCGGGCCCCCTGCTTCCCAGACCCCTCCCTTCCTGTCCCTCTCCCTCCCTCCAAGCCCCCCTCTAACAGTCCCCTCCCTCCCGGCCCCCTGCTTCCCAGACCCCTCCCTCCCTGTCCCTCTCCCTCCCTCTAAGTCCCCCTCCCTCCCGGCCCCTGCTTCCCAGACCCCTCCCCTCCCTGTCCCCTCCCTCCCTCTAATAGTCCTCCCTCCCGGCCCCTGCTTCCCAGACCCCTCCCTCCCTCCCTCCTTGTCCCCCTCCCTCCCTCCAAGCCCCCTCCCAGCCCCCTGCTTCCCAGACCCCTCCCTCCCTGTCCCCCTCCCTCCCTCCAAGCCCCCGCCCTCCCTCCCTGTCCCCCTCCCTCCCTCCAAGCCCCCTCTAACAGTCCCCCTCCCTCTCGGGCCCCCTGCTTCCCAGACCCCTCCCTCCAAGCCCCCTCCCTCCCTCCCTCCAAGCCCCCTCTAACAGTCCCCTCCCTCCCAACTCCCCTGCTTCCCAGCCCCCTCCCCCAGCCCCTCCCCTCCCCCCGGGAGCGCAGGGCCGCCCCTCCCCTCCTCTAAAGAAAGGGGGAGGGAAGGAAGAAGAGGGAAGCGGGGGACGGGGGCGCCGAGCGCAGCCGGGCGGAAGTCCAACCCTCCCCCGTGACCCCTTCCGGGTTAGTTTTCACTTTCTTTCTTTGGCTGCGGGCTCCTCGGCCGTTTTCACTTCCTGGGGTTGCCTCCGCCGCCGCCTCCTCCTCCTCCTCCTGCTCCTCCCGCGCCCGACATGATGTTTCCCTCCAGCTCCGCCGTCCGACGGCTCTGAGCTCGGGGAGGGGTCCCCGCAGACCCCCAACCCACGCCCGCCCGCCCGCGGGGGCTTCTTTGTCCTCCCCGTCCAAAGGGCCCGGAGGGGAGGGAGGGAGGGAGAGATCCAGCCCCTCCGCTGGAGACCCCACCCCCAAAAAAAGAAAAGACAAAAAGAGGAGGGGGCCTCCCCAACCCCCACCCCACCCCAAAGGGTCTTCTTGGCCCTGCCTATCGCCCCCTTTGCAAGGGGACCCACCCCGGGTTCTTTGGGGGAGGAAACCCGGGTCGGCGCGCTCAGACGTGCCAAAGGACCGAGAGAAGCGAGTCAAGCTCGCGGGGAGGGGGTGTCTCTCACTCCCGGGCATGGCCGGACTCGGGAGCGGAGGGCCGGCACGTCGGACAGCTGTCAGCGGTGAGTGCCAAGACTAGGCTGGGGGAGGAGGAGGAGGAGACAACGACACGTGTCGGACGAGGCTTCTCTTGTGTGGGGGGCGGGGGGCGGGCGGGGGCTCCTCCGGCGGCCCTTGAAGGGCTTTAGGATCGGGGCAGCCGGGCGAGGGGAGGAGAGAGGAGAGGGGTGCGTTTAAAGGGGGGGCGGGGAGCCCAGCGCTGAATTAGGATCGCGTGGACGGAGCGCAAGGCTGCTTCTCCTCCCCGCCCCGGCTCGCCTTGCGCCGGTTTTCCCGCCTGCTTTGGAGATCGGGGTTGGGGGCTTGTCAAGCGCAAGCAGGGAGGCAGAGAGGACCGCGCAGCCTCCGGGAAAGGAGGAGGGGGGGTGGGAAAAAGGCTGCCCGATCCTCTGCTTCCTGCAGCTTCTCTGCTTCTGGCACCGTGCTGACGGCTTTAGAAGCGAGCTGGGCGCCATCCTGCGCGCCTTTTGCACCCGAGCCCCGCTCCCGCTGCGCTTTAACTTGGTTCCCTTGGATCGCATGGGTGGAAATCCAGCCATGGGGGTTTTGCCCGAAGGAGGACCCAAGAGGGAACTTCCTCCAACTTCCTTCTCAGCTGTGCAAGGCCTCTCTGGATTCAACATACAGGTAGTCCTCGACAAAGAATCTCTAGGACCCACTCACCCAGACAAGCAAGTCACCAGAATATAAACTGACAGCAAACTGCACTCCTTGCTGTCACTGATGCTGTTACCTAGTTGGGTCATGAAACGTCTGCAAGAAAACAACCAAGTTCAGAGAACAAAGACCCCACAGTCCTTCCTCCTTTTTTCCTTACTTTCATTCCTTCTCTTTCCTTCTTTCCCTTCCTCCTCCTCCTCCTCCTCCTTTTCTTCCTTCCTCCTCCTCCTCCTCCTCCCCTCCTCCCTTCTAGCACTGATGATGTTACTTAGTTGGATCATGAAACCTCTGCATGAAAACAACCAGGTTCAGAGAGCACCAAGGACCCCTCAAAAGCACATTGCTTTCAAATTTGGGTGCTGACGATAAACAGACTACTTTTTTCCAGGGAATTTTCTTTCTTTTCAGGAATTACCAGGAAAAACAGAAAGGGATAATCCCACCGTTTAAGGAAAACAGTTGCGCCTTCTGCTGAGTGTTGCTAGCATTAAGCCCAAGTTAATTTGTGGTCGCTTTTGTGTGTTGCTCAGATTCAGGCAGTCTTAGGTTAGATGTTGGTTTAGTATCTTGGGTCAGTCCAAGAGGTTTCATTGGATAAACCGAGTTAAAGGGGTGCATTCATGGCAGCTGAAACCCAGGTAGCCCTCAGCATTGATCCCCAAGTTTTTCTTGGTGTGGCTAAACAAGACAATTGCCCAGTGAGATTTGCTCCATTTTATGACCCTTCTGCCCACTGTTGTTAAGCGAGTTGCCCCAGCGTAGTTGTTAAGCAAATCAGGCTTCCCTGGTGACTTTACCTATCAAGAAGTTCTCAAAAGTTGGAGGACTTGGAAGTCCGAAAGTGGCTAGGTTTGAGAAACGTTGCCTTAAACCATGATCCTGTCTTGTTTGAAGCTGGTTAAGAAAGATATTCTACCTGGCTTTATCCTTGTTTCTTTCTTGAATGTTCTCTGAATGTTCTCTGAGGAACTTTTAATGCCGTTTTCTTTGAAAGCAGGCCTGCCATAGTATCCCGATGGTTGATATTCCAGAAATGGATCTATTCTAGTCCCAAAACGGCCATCGGTTCCATCCCACGGTAGCAAATGGCTGTGGGGGGAATCTTATCAAATCCCTCTCCACGTTTCCTCTGGCAGATCCTTCTCCTTGTTTATTTCCATGATCTGAATTCTCGGCCTCCCAAGCCTGCAAAAAAAAAAAAAAAAAGGATATATAACCTGTCTTGCAAGATTGCAACAGGTTACGCCGGCCGAGGAAGTTTGGTTTAAATGGAATTTGGAATCTTCTCGTTTTATATTTTGCAAAAAAAAAAAAAAAAGGAGAACAGAAGGAAGCGACCTCTTTTGTTTTCTCTCTTCCTCTTATCAGCAGACATGCTCATTGCAAATTAATTTGTCCTTAGAGAACTGTGTGCACCATACAAGCCATAATCACAGAGCTTTGGAGATGGTTTCGAGAGATGGCTTCAAAAATTTTTTAGCAACTGGTTCTCTGCCTGGTTGCTGGGTAGGCATGGCCATGTTGGGCGTAGCCTAGTCCAGGGGTGGCCAACCTTTTGGACCTCAGGGAACCACCAAACTCATCATTTTAAATCCCGCAGACCAGAAATCCTGGGAAAATCCCCCCAAAAAGTCTGCAGGAAAATCCCCCACCCCGTTTTCCTACCGATCAATCGTTCTTTATTTGGGATCGCAGGATACCGTCTCCAGCTCCATTCTCAGGGGGAGAGAGAGAGAGAGAGAGACTTTTGGCTTCATGCAAAGAAAACAGCAGAAGCAGCAGAAGTCTTTCTTTCTCTCCCCCAAACTCCGCCAGAAATGAGTCTTTGTGAGACTTGTCGTGCCGACGCTGCCTCTTGAAGCAGGAGGCCTTGCAGGGTCTTCAAAGACTCATTTCTGGCGGAGTTTGGGGGAGAGAAAGAAAGACTTTGGCTGCTTTCCTTGCGTGCAGCCAGAAGCAGAAGAAGAAAGAAGCGGAAAGAAGCTGCCCAGTGGCCAGGCCAGGCGCGTGGGGCAAGTTTCCACCCTCCACCCTTTCCCCTCTCCCCTCACTACCTCATGTTGTTCGCAATGCAGGCGACACAAGCCTTGTGTTCCCGCGGGCCATGTGGGTGGCTCAGCCTTGTATTCCCACACAGCCTGGATTAATTGCTTTGGGGGGGCATTTCTCTGAGGACCACCAACATTTTCTTGCAGACCACCAGTAGTCCCTGGCCCACTGGTTGGCGACCATTGGCCTAGTCGGCCTCCTGGCCCGCAGCGGGGGGTGTTGTTGTTTTCCCTCTCCCTGGGCTCCGTAGGTCCTTCGGAGGCCGGAAATGGGCTCGTTCCTGGACTTCCGGGAGGCCCGTTTTTCACCCTCCCCGAGCCTCCATGCAGGCCCTGGACTTGCCTGGCATCCAAAACGAGCCACGTGGGGAGACCCTGGGAGGTGCAGGGTGGGCGGGGCCAGCCGGGGGTGGGATTTACTGGTTCGCCAAAACCGGTGATTAAAAATGATGAAAATTAAAATGTATATATGTACATATATTTGTTTTCTGAGGTTCTCATGGGTATTTGTATGTGGATCTTTGTTATTGGTTTCTCCGGAAGATTGAAGTATTAGGCGCGTTGATGAAGTTCATTCATCATTCAGGCTTGTTCTTCGGCTCTGTGCTTGGAAGAGAAGCACAGAGCCGAAGACACAAGCCTGAAGATGATGAATGAGACTTCATCAAAATGTTGCCTATCTCAATCTTACGCGGAGAAAACCCGAATCAAAGATCCACATACATATATTTGTTTATATGTTTGTTTCTTTTTAAATGTTTTAAATATATGGAACTTAAATAAGCTTTATTTTTTTTAAAAAAATGATTAAAATTAGCTACCAGTTTGCCCGCACTGGGGAGAACCGGTTGCAGCCCACCCCTGGTTTCGAATCCCGCAAGATGCAAAAAGGTTTTGCCTGGCGCAGAGTTAGACCAGGACTCTCGGCTGGGCAAAGTGAGTTTCGCAGGCTGGGAATTGTAATCAGCGGACTAAAATAAAAGGAAAGGGTTAGAAATCGAGAGGAAATTCCAGGCTGCATGATGAGCCCGTGGAACAACCTGCCACATGACGTAGGGAGTCTTCAAATAGGCGCCCGGAGGGACAGGTATCCTTTAACTTAACGATCAGCATTGAGCCGAAGATTACTGTGGTTAAGTGAGACCTTTGTTAACCGGGTTTTGCCCCGTTTTACTTGCCTCCGTTATTAAGTGAATCACCGCTGTTGTTAAGGGAGTTACCGGGTTGTTAAGTGAATCTGGCTTGCTTATCAGAAGGCCGCAAAAGGGGATCGCGTGACAGTGGGACAGAGCCACTATCGTAAATATGAATCAGTGGCTGGGTGTCTGAATTTTGATTGCATAATTGTGGGGATGCTGTAAAGATTGTAACTGCGGAAAAATGGTCGTAAATCACTTTTTCGGGTGATGTTGTAATGTTGAACGGTCGCTAAAGGAACTGTTGTAAGTCGAGGACTGCCTGTAAAATTAAGGTCGCCCGGAGGGAGATTTCAAGTTAGAAATCAGGAGGAAATTCCGGACAGCCGGTGGAACAACCTGCCACATGAAATCTTCAGATAGAGGCTGGAGGTGTTTGGATCATAGACGATTGAGTGAAAGGGTCTCCCAACCTGGCAACGTTAAGACTTGTGGACTTCAACTCCCAGCGTGGCTGGCTGAGGAGTTCTGGGAGTTGAAGTCCACAACTCTTTAAAGTTGCCATGTTGGAAGACCCCTGCTCTAGGGCAACAATTTTCAACCTTGGCAAATTTATGGCAGGTGGACTTCAACTCCCAGAATTCCCCAGCCAGCATGCTTTAAAGTGAATGGACTTTTAACTCCCAGAATCCTCTAGCCAGCATTCAGTCCTGGGAATTCTAGAAACCCAGAAGTCTTAAAATAGCCAAGTTTTGCAAAACACCTATTTATCATTTACCTGGGGAACATAATCTGTTTGCAAAACACCTATTTATCAATTACCTGGGAAACATAATCCCCGGGTGTGTACTTTATTGGCAGACTAAAAGTAACCAAGCCTCTTCTGGAGGCCTTAAAAGTTTAAGAAGCAAAGTGGTTGCTTTAAAAATAATATTCAGCAGCCTTAAGATGTGTGGAACTTTAACTCCCAGAATTCCCCAGCCCTTGCTGGCTGGGGAATTCTGGGAGTTGAAATCCACACACCTTAACTTCGCTGGTTTGGAGAAATGCAGCTTTAAACCGATGCTTTTGTTTCCTGCTGCAATAGTTTCACTTTTGCCTCCTGCTTAAAAGACGCTGTTCTGTTTGAATCAGTTTCGCTTTCTCATTCCAAGGTCAGAAAAGACGGAACAGTGTTCCAGTTATAAATAAAACAAACCCAATAAATGCAAAAGTTTTTCTTTTTTTCTTTTAACTGAAGCCAAGGACGAGCTGTCGGCAACTCCCAAAGCTTCTGGTATCTGTTATAATTTTCTCCTGCAAAGGATCTATTTTGGACAAATGCAATTGTTTAGAATTAGAATATTTTGAAAGGACTTGGGATTTTATAAATGGGAGCGTTTATTTATTTTATTCTTTGGGTGGGGGGGGGGACTGACAGTTGGACAGATTTAAGGAGCCAAGGACGGTTATTAGCTCTTGAGGGTGGAAATGAGCCTCCATTGGCAGGAGCAGTGTACCTGAGAATGGGAAAAATGGTCACTTTCTTGTTTGAGCTTGAAGGCAGTGTTGGAAATAGAAAAGCTAGCAGGGGTCATATAGTTTTGATCTGATCCACTGAAGTTTTTAAGAATATTAAGAAAAGGAAACAGTACAATATGCTAACCGTTCTTTGTTAAATCAGAATTTGTTGTTGTCTTGAAGATGAATTTAGCAAAGTACCCTGTTTCCCCGATAATACTGCCTACCCTGAAAGTAAGTCCTAGCTTGATTTTTACACATGTGCCCAATATAAGCCCTACCCCCCCCCAAAAAAAATAAGCCCTAATTAAGACCCCACCCACTCCAGAGTCGCTGCCCACTTACCTTTGGACAGGTGTAGCCAGGCCCCGGCACACTCCGACACCTGCCTTGCGGGCCTATTTTTTTCTGCAGCTGGCAAGGCTTTCCCGAAGGCCTCTGGAGCTGAGAACAAAGCTCTGGATCGATCCTGAAGGTTGCAGGGGCCTTCAGGAAAACCTTGCCAGCCGCAGAAGAAGAAGTTCCTGAAGGCCTCGGACAGCGAAAAGGAGGCCGGGGGGCGACATGCGCAAGTGAGGTTAGTCAGTGGAGGACTTCCCCCCAAAATAAGACCTGGTGCCTTTTTTTGGTGGCAAAAAAAATATTTATAAGACAGGGTCTTATTTTCGGGGAAACATGGTACATGGACTACACAGGTTGAAGTCCACAAGTCTTAAAGTTCCACGGTTAGACACCTCCACGTTCTTAGCACGCAGCTCAGAGCATCTTCGTGCAAAAGGAGGATGTGGACCTAACCATGGTTGGTCTAACCATGGTTGGTCTAACCATGGTTAACTTCACTGTTTGCTCCAAGTCAATGAACCATTATTGTGTCTCCTCTTGGACTCCAATGCAGGACAAGCCTCCCTTCTCGGTGCAATAGAAAGCAGGTGCCGACACCTAGGGAGAACGTGAGGAGAGCCACCGTTTTCCACCAGTTGAGCTGAGGAACCGAGGTAAGGCGTGTCCCAAAGAACGCCCCAGGCACCCAAACCCCTTTTTTATTTATTTCATGCATTGATTAAATAATTAATATTCTGCCTTTATTATTTCTTTAACCAATAACTCAAGGCAACGGATATACAGTATATCCAACGCTCGGTTCTCCTATTTTCACCACACCAACCCTGTGAGGTAGGTTGAGCTGGGAGAGAGAGGGATCGGCCCAAAGTCACCCAGTTGGCTTTTTGCTCTAAGGCGGGATTAGAACTCACCGTCTCCTGGTGATTGGCCCAAAGTCACCCAGGTGGCAGTTCTAATTCTGCCTTAGGCATGGAAGCCATTTGGGTGACTTTGGGCCAATCACCAGGCGACAGGGAGTTCTAGTCCCGCCTTAGACATGGAAGCCAATTGGGTAACTTTGGGCCAATCACCAGGAGACAGTGAATTCTAATCCCACTTTAGGCATGAAAGCCATTTGGGTGACTTTGGGCCAATCACCAGGAGACGGTGAGTTCTAGTCCCGCCTTAGGCATGGAAGCCATTTGGGTGACTTTGGGCCAATCACCAGGAGACAGGGAGTTCTAGTCCCGCCTTAGGCATGGAAGCCATTTGGGTGACTTTGGGCCAATCACCAGGAGACAGGGAGTTCTAGTCCCGCCTTAGGAATGAAAGTCAATTGAGTGACTTTGGGCCAATCACCAGGAGACAGTGAATTCTAATCCCACCTTAGGCATGGAAGCCAATTGGGTGACTTTGGGCCAATCACCAGGAGACAGTGAATTCTAATCCCGCCTTAGGCATGGAAGCCAATTGGGTGACTTTGGGCCAATCACCAGGAGACAGTGAGTTCTAGTCCCGCCTTAGGCATGGAAGCCATTTGAGTGACTTTGGGCCAATCACCAGGAGACGGTGAGTTCTAGTCCCGCCTTAGGAATGAAAGTCAATTGGGTGACTTTGGGCCAATCACCAGGAGACAGTGAATTCTAATCCCACCTTAGGCATGGAAGCCAATTGGGTGACTTTGTGCCAGTGACCAGGAGATTATGAGTTCTAGTCCCGCCCTAGGAATGAAAATTTGCTGGCTGACTTCAGACCGTCTCTCTCTGCCCAGCCCACCTCACAGGGTTGTTGTTGTGGAGAAAATAAGAAAGAGGAAAAAAAATATTAGATCTGTTTACCTTGAATTACTTGTAATAAAGACGGGATATAAATCTTAATTCATCAATAAATACATTCTGGCCGAATAATCTTGCTGGAACCGCTAAATAATATTTTATTTAACTTATTAATTTATTTACCTTTTTTTTAAAAAAAAAAAAAGTTAATTTATTTCACTTTTTTCTTTTTTTAAAAACATTTCCTCCTTGACCCCTAAGAAACTTTTCGAGGCCGTAGGTAGTAGAATCGCTTCATGATCCTCGGACCAGCCCTCGCCATAAAATTCGTCCGGCTGGGTGGAGACCTTAGAGAATGTTGCCTCTCGGTTCCAAAAGCTTGTAAGTAACTTTTCTCTCCTTGGTCAAAAAGCCTTTTTCTTTTTTTTTCTTTTCTTTTTTTCTTTAATTCACCTTTTTCCCCGGGTTTGAAAGCAACTTTTCGTTTTTGTTTTCTTCTTTCTTTTTCACCTCTGCAGAGCTGACCATGAGATGAAAGGTAAAAACAAAAATAATATATTTTTTTAATGTTTGTTTTGTCTTTCCTTTTCTCCCTTGTGTTCTCTCTCTCTCTCTCTCTCTCACACACACACACACACGGCTTCATTTCCAACCCTGCCTATTGCTGCTTGAAGTAGCATAAGGTTTCCTGTGCTTGAGCAGGGGGGGTGGGGCTAGAAGATCTCAAGAAGTCCCAACTCTATTCCTCTCTGTTCTCTGCCCCTCGGGCTTTGCAGCCAGTTGATTGGACGCTGGATCCAGGAAGGGGTGGGGTGGGAATAACAGCGGAGCTATGGCCCCCTTCCCATCTCCCCTCCCACGGGTTTCTGGGAAAATGTAGGGGGAGTCCTCGAATTACGACCGCCATCAAGCCCCGCATTTCTGCCGCTAAGCGAGACTGTTGTGAAGCGAGTTTTGCCCTGTTCTGCGACCATCAATTGAGACATCAATCATGTTTATGACAGTCATGGCGTCTCCTTTTGCGACCTGGCCAGCAAAGCCAGCGGGCAAAGCCTTGATTAGCTGAACAACCGGGTTACTAATTTAACGACCGCCGTTGGTTCGCTTAACAACCGGGCGTAAAATGGGGCAAAACTCACGGGACAAACGTCTGACTTAGCGACAGAAACTTGGGGGGGCTCGATTGGGGTCGTAAGTTGAGGACTAGCTGTGATATAGATCGATAAATAGGAATAACCTGCCTCTCTTTGAACTTCTCAGTGCCGTACCGTGCCTGGGAAGGACAGCTTTTCGTTCAGAATCAGCGGGTGTGTGACATCGTCCTTCGATCCCCCTTTCAGGCTTCGATCCCGGCTCAGTTGTAAGTATTTATTTCGCTCTCCCACTGGAATTAAGGGGGGCGGGGGGGGTGAGTTGGTGGGAAAGGGACGTTCAAGCCCCTTTTTAAAAAGTCCAGCTTGGCTCCAGAAATCGTGGGGGCTCCATCACTGGAGGTTTTTAAGAGGAGCCTGGCCAGTCGCTTGTCTGAAATGGTAAGAGGTTCTCTTGCTTGAGCAGTGGGCTGGACTAGAAGACCTCCAAGGGCCCTTCCAGCTCCTCTTCTCTTCTCTTCTCTTCCATTCCCTTCCAATTCCTCTATTCTGTTCTATTCTTATTCCTGTATTTTATTCTATTCTATTCTATTTTATTCTTATTCCTATATTCTATTCTATTCTATTCTATTCTATTCTTTTCTATTCTATTCTTATTCCTATATTCTATTCTATTCTATTCTATTCTTATTACTATATATTCTATTCTATTCTATTCTATTCTTTATTCCTGTATTTTATTTTATTCTATTCTATTTTATTCTTATTCCTATATTCTATTCTATTCTATTCTATTCTATTCTATTCTATTCTATTCTATTCTATTCTATTCTTATTCCTGTAGTTTATTTTATTCTATTCTATTCTTATTCCTATATTCTATTCTATTCTATTCTATTCTATTCTATTCTATTCTATTCTATTCATTCTATTCTATTCTATTCTATTCTTATTCCTGTAGTTTATTCTATTCTATTCTATTCTATTCTATTCTATTCTATTCTATTCTTATTCCTATATTCTATTCTATTCTATTCTTATTCCTATATTCTATTCTTATTCCTGTATTTTATTCTATTTTATTCTATTCTATTCTATTCTTATTCCTCTATTCTATTCTATTCTATTCTATTCTATTCTAATTCTTATTCCTATTCCTATTCCTATATTCTATTCTATTCTATTCTATTCTATTCTATTCTATTCTATTCTATTCTATTCTAATTCCTGTATTTTATTTTATTCTATTCTGTTGTATTTTATTCCTATTCCCATTCCATTCCATTCTACTCTAGATAGCTTCAAATTTGTGCTGATTAGAGAAGGGAAATAGATCTGTTTCCTCCTCCCCTCGGTGTTAAAACGGTGGTTTTTATGAACTGGTAAATATTTTATGTTTGGAACTTTCCATCAAGAATCCCGAAAGTTGAGAAGTGAAGAACAGATAGAAGAAAAACCTTTGCAGGGTTGATCTGTGAGATCCTGGGTGCTTTCTGAGCTGGGTTGTTTTGTTGTAGACGTTTCATGACCTAACTAAGTACCATCATTAGTGTTAGAAGGGAGTGGGGTCTGCAAGCCACTTATATATAAACAGAACAAACCCCACTTTCTCCTAA